>NC_092866.1:36830840-37068783 GCF_032062135.1 Pyxicephalus adspersus
TGTCTTATTCACAGGTGAGTGTCTTATTTTAATTATTTTTTCAAAAATCGGGGGTGGCTTATTTAATGGGGATGTCTTAAAATCGGGGAAACACAGTATGTGCCAGACAGAGACAGTCAGTATTGACGAAAGTCAAGTGGAGGCTCAGTTGGGTGCAGTACATTGCGTCAAAGAGGGCACAATTTGGCGTGAAAATGTATATGCTGTGCAAATTCTCATCTGGCTACTTTACACTGGAAAAGGGACACAGTTTAACCCCAGATACAGCCATTATGGATTGGCAACATCTTCAGTGCTACCCCTTATTGAGCTATTGCTAGGTCAGGGCTATTGTGTCACAACTGACAATTTCTACACCTCTCCTGGGCTTTATGAGTTTCTTCTGCAACACAGAACAGACGCATATGGATCCATTAGGCTAACCGGCGTAACCTGCCATCAATGTTTGCAAAAGGAAAGCTGAAGACAGGAGAAATTGTTGCCTGGCAGAAAGGCAAGATGATGGTCCTGAGATGGCGTGACACAAAAGATGTGTGCCTGATGAGTACAGTCCATAATGCCTCCACTGTTCTGGTATGCACAAAACGTGGGAAAGAAGTGATGAAGCCACACGTGGTGATTGACTACAACAACACCATGGGAGGTGTCGACAGAGCTGACCAAGCTATGACATTCTACCCAGCGATGAGGAAACGGCAAAAAAAAGTACTACAAGAAGATCTTCAGGCATCTTGTTGAGCAGTGCCTATGGAATGCCTACATTCTGTACAGAAAAAAATTTGGCCTGTGAATCATTCAGACTTCATTTTGCAAGTTTCCGAATCCATAGTCAAGAACCAACAAACACCATCAGTGCTTCCACCATTGTCAACCCAAAACGCCTGACTGGTCATCACTTCACTGAATACATCCCACCAACCAAGAGAAAGGCAGCACCTACAAGGATGTGCGTGGTTTGCTGCTCAAAGACTGATGCCAGAAGAAGGAAGATCAGAAAGGAAACCAGGTTCTACTGTCCTAACTGTGATGTTGGACTTTGTGCAGCACCCTGCTTCAGAATCTACCACACAAGGGATGTCTACTAGAAATTTAAATGTTTTTTTTTTCTAAAATCTGCATTTAATTTATATTATTATTTATCAATTATATTGCACCCTGGTTTGGACTAAGTTCAGTGAAATTATTTTGATAATGTTTTTTTTTGTAATAAAGATCATCCTAATATTTTCAAAATGGTTCCTATGGTTCTTTGACCCATCAGCTGTATTAAAAAAACACACCTTATTAGGAAGCATGCAGTTGCTCAGTCACTCCTTGTCAAACAGATGAACACTTTCAAACAGTATTGTGTGACTTGTTAAAGGACATCAGAAGTTGGGTGGAGGATGGGAAGACTTTTCCTTTGGTATTGCTGGTGAGACAGCATTTTGTATTTGCATATGTATACAATATCATTACTCTACTGGGGTATTAGTACACCTTACAATATGTTTGAAAATTTTCCAATAAGTAGATGTTCAAAGACTTTTCTCACTCTGACTAATTTACACCTTACCAGAAGTATCTATGAGAGATATATCAAGAAATCTGCATTGTGGGGGGTTTGAACATCCTGTACATCCTGTATCTTGTGTCCCTTTCATGTGTCCAAAGTGTATTGTAGATCAAAGGACGGTCACCTGGGGTATTGTGAAGATATCAGGATATCAGGGTCATACATTATTTTACTCAGGAATTCTGAAAAGTCATGTATCATTTCTGTCCCTCCTACTTTACATTGTATAAATACCACCATGTTTTTTGAATAAATTAGAACAATACCCTCCTTTGATTTTTCTCACACATGTGTCTGTAAAAACCACACCTATAGCAAGGAGTCTCTGTTCCTTCAAGAGGGAAATATGTTCATCCTCATCAGAGTATAAAAGGGTTTACTGTAGTTCTGTTTTAAAAATTACAGGATATGCATTTTGAATGCAAAATAAGAGTTTTGATAAGCAGGGTAAATATGAAAACTGGTGAAAAAGTTACCAAGTTAAAAGTAAAAACTTTTTTCTTTTTCAGGAGTGCCAGGTACAGGAATGCTAATCTATTATAAACCTCAGGAAGTTAGGAGCATTTTAAAGGATATGACCCACTGATATGCAAGTTTGTAACAGAGAAAAAAGTTTTGGCTTCATAGAATGGTAGACACACGCAACATGGCAATAAAAATCTAGTAACAGCTCACTATACTCTTTTATAATATGACACTTGCAGTACTGTGTTTCTGATTGTTTTTGTAAAATGGTATTTCTGGAAACATTACATATTGCTGCTTTTTGCATCTTGGCATCTTTGATAAAAAGTCGCTATAATCTCTGTAGTTATATTCCATGCACAGGTATATGGTGTTATTCTGCCTTTTGTAATGTGGTATAATTCTGCCTCTTTACTTTACCACCAGTAATATTAACATCCAAAATGATATAATGACATTTTTTTTAAATAATAATAATAATTATTATTATTATTATTATTAATAATAATAATAATAATAATAATAATAATAATATACAGTATTTTGACATATTACACAGCACTGTACAAAGTCCATAGTCATGTCACTAGCTGTCCCTCAAAGGGGCTCACAATCTCCAAATATGTCCCTACCATAGTATTATGTCTTTAATACTGTCTAAGGTCAAGGACCATACCATATATTTTGTAATTTTTGGTAACTCTCAATATCTATGGAAAGATAGAACAATTCTAGCTACCCAACCCAGAATCATCACCTAAAGTGCTCCGGATGTGTATCCTTAGTTATCCCCAAACAAAAGGCCAAGCTAGTTAAAGTCCTCAAATACAAACTAAAATATAATAATGATAAATATATATATATATATATATATATATATATATATATATATATATATATATATATATATATATATATATATATATATATATAAGACTACAAATCTCTCTGTCCATTTGTTGGCCCTTCTATGCATGCTAGCCATATTATGTCAAGTCAGGCAAATAATTTTGGTTTAAACAAAAAAAAAAAAAAATTAGTCCCTACATTATTTGCCAAGTCAGTTGTTTGTTTTCCCCTGTTCATAGCAACTTGTGATAAATGTTGTGCCAGAAATATTTCACTCTATACTGGAAAATTTTCAGTTTCCCTTTTTGAAGAGAAGAAAAAGGTGATTTAAATATTTAAAATAATTGACTTTTAAAGTATATACATATAATTTATTTTAAGAATTTAAAAATTTTTAATTAATTTAAGAATTTATATTTATATATATATATCATTTATATGTAAGTTTATTGGGTATTACACTAAAAATGTCTGTGGATTCGATTCTAATTGCATTTATTTTTTTTGTTTTTCTATGTCAGGTTCACCTTTCCCCATCGCTCCAGTTTCTTTTGCTTATAGTTTGCCTTTCAAACTCACCCATCCAGGATTTGCTATAGAAACATTTTTACTGTCAGATGACATTGTCTCTGTAGTCAATAGGAAAGTCAGTTGTAGTTTTAACAGGTCAAATTCTCACCATAATTGGACAATGTACCTGATTTAACAAGCAAATACGCGGAAGCTTGAAGCGCATATCTATGCGCCGATATATGAAGCGTCTTTCCGCGAGCCAGAGTCAGATGCTAGTATACTTGCCTTCACCTGCGAGCAGGATTTCGCCAATTAAGGCGATTAGTTTGCAGCTGCGCGATTAAGGAGGATCTGTTAAGCTGTCAATGGTGAGGTCAAAGCAATTAATTAGCACACACCTGCTTCATCAATTGATTAATTAATTAAGGACTTTAGTGCTAGATTTTTTTGGGTAAGTGCTAAATTTTAATGTTACATTATACTCCTTCCCAAAATGTCTTCATTTATAATTAGATTTGTTGCAGTTGTTGTTTTCATACTTTTTAGTTTGGTTGCAACACTGCTAGCTATTTTATATCATGCTGTATATATACTAATAATCTAATCTAATAATCTCCTCCATAATCATAAACCCACACGAACATCAAGGTGCATTTTTGGCATGCGTTCATAAGCGTACAGTTTTGCGCATTTGTGCACATTTTAAAATGTGAGGCTAATTAATGCATATGTGTTGTGCTATCATATGTTTTTAATTAATTTTTATATTTTTTTGCAAAGTTACTAGTTTTGTTGAATTTTATAACACACACATATATATATACATACATACATATACATATAAATAAATACACACATATATATATATATATATATATATATATATATATATATACATATATATTGTGACACCAATGCAGGATTGGAGGTGGAAGGGAGATGTATTTGCCCAGGATTCCTCCTTTATGTGAAGTAATTTGCCCAAGATTCCTATGTGAAGTAGTAGGTGGAAGACTCTCACTTGTGAGATAATTAATGAAGAAGTACTGAGGGTGGGGATATAACATGGAGCCAGAAGCTCAGTGAGGAGTTCAGCTCTGTTTGGAGACATAGACAGGGGTCTGTGTGAGAGAGCTCTGTTTGGAGATACAGACAGGTGGACTGTGTGAGGTCAGCACTGTTTGGAGACACAGACAGGTGGACTGTGTGAGGTCAGCACTGTTTGGAGACACAGACAGGTGGACTGTGTGAGTGAGCTCTGCTTGGAGAGACACAGACAGGGGCGCTGTGTGAGGAGCTCTGCTGAGAGACTCAGAAAGTCGGTCTGGTTGAGTAAGCTCAAGTCAGTCTGTGTGAGTGAGCCCAAAAGTAAGTAGAAGGTTGCTGAAAGCTTGGTTTTAAGCTGACAGGGAGAAGCACTCCAGATGATAGACAGGGACATCTTAATGTATAGTAAGTGCTGGACAGGCAAGGTTTTCCTTTGCTGTTTTGTTATTTTATCTGCAACCTTCAATAAACCTGACTACAAGCCAGCTTAAGGCTGATACCTCGGTGTGTGATCTGAGTTGGATGAACCAGACAAGTGTCCTTTGACCCCAGCAAAGGCGATCCTGAGCATAACCTCCCACAATATATACATATATATACATAATATATACATAAAAATAGAAAGAATTGTATCTTCATGCTGTTATGCAGGGTAAACAATATATATTTTTAATATAAAGTATACTCGGTATATATGTATGCAAAATGAATTGTTGAATGATGTTACAATCACATTTAGTTTGAAGAGAACATATCTATCATACACAAGTATGTTACTTTTAAGGTTACATTATAGTCTGGAAGAGATGACCAGAAAGGAATGCAGGAATGGTATCAACTCCAATAGCAAGCTTCAAAACAGATTGGTTTAGGATAAGAGCATGTGGGATATTTTACTGTTCTAACAACTATTGTGTAAAAACTAATTTTTTGGATGTTTTTGTTTTGTAAAGAAGAACCAAAGATGTGAAGGAAAGCCAATGGGGATGTTTTTAAATGTGTGACTTTGGTTTCAAACAAAAACAAAACACAATTAACAAAAAGAAAAAGACAACAGAATCTTGCTTTGAATTTTTTTTAAATTCCCCCCCAACTGAATTTTTTAGAACAAAATAAATATATAAATATGAATATATAAACTTTAAAATATAAAACCGTTTTTAAAACATATGTACATCTTTTTAAACAGAACAATTTTTTTGGGGGGGGGGTTTAAAACCTGTAGCGCCTAGGCATACCCCGTGGAGGGGCCATCCTCAGCTGACGCTTCATGGCAGACATCCTCCTGTAAAGCCAATACAGGCTATCCCATCTACTTCCTGGTGGGTGAAGAAAAAACAAATAATATATTAAACAAGAAGAGTTTGTGAAAAACATTTAAGAAAAGTACTGTCCTTGTAAAAACCAAACAAATTAAACTAGAAACTTACCAGGAGGATGTCTGCAATGTCGCCAGGATGGGGATGGAACCTCCTCAGGGCTGGCTGCCTCCATCGATGAACTGGCTGTGTATGTGAAAGGAGACAAAAAAATTAGAGAGGTAAGTCCTGAGCGAATGTAATAGTATTATATGCAGCTAGTTCTTAAATTGCATAGTGCTGAAGAATGCAAGTTTTAACTCATCAAGTTATGACTGTTTATGTTTACACCGAGTAAAACAAGAAAGAAAGCTGATTCCTGGGGCCAGGTTAGTTATGACAATGGAACTAAAGTGATGCAGTTTGTCCTCAATGAAGGTTGTGTGTTTTCGCAAGGGGCAAACTAGTCCCTTGGCTAGTCATACACTCATAATGATACTTATTGGAGCTAGGCCTAAAACTATATCCTAGTTTATATTCATGGTCCTAAAGAAATGTTCAAAATATATAAAATATAGAAATACTTACATTCAGATGAGGACTTGTGTCCTCTGGAGGAGGTGGTGGCAAGGCCGCTCCAATAGCTGTAGATGAAAAAAAAAAACCATAAGTAAAAGTTGGTAGGCTGGACTAAAGTAGATGTTTATAAGTTTAGTTGGTGGGCCTGACTAAAGTAGATGTTTGTAAGTTTAGTCAAGGCCTATGTCCAAAAATTGGGCTTAAACATTTTCCAGTAAGGTACAACTGAACAACTCATGACTATTTTAATTTGTGCTAGCCAACAACCTAGAAAGAACTTTCATTTGATGCAGGATTAATGACTGGAAGCTACATGAAATCATGGTCGATATTTTGATTTGTAAGTAAAAATGGTGAAAGTAGTGTGTGAATGTGTTTTCTAATATCATTTTGAGCAAAAGATGATTTGAAGGTTAGCTTACAGGCAATGTCCTCGGCCACCTCCTCTTCCTCGTCTTTAGACGCAGGCTACTCCTCCATGGGGTGCTCCTTCTCTTCCAGGGCTGGCTCCTCCTCTGTGGTGGGCTCCTCCTCCACAGTGGGCTCCTCCTCTGCAATGGGCTCCTCCTCCGCAACAGGCTTCTCGTCCTCAACAGGCTCCTTCTCCGAGGTGGACGACCCCTCCACAGCGAATGACCCCTCCTCTACGTCCTGTGAGAAAGCCAACCTCCTGGATAGGCGCTCTACAATCAGCAGCCGGCGTGATAGAGAGTTGGCCGTAATACAAAAACAAAAACAAAAAAACACACACAAACATCCAAAATTAATGAGGGTAATAAAATCTAGGCAGTGATAAACAAACAGTTCTAAGGGCAGACAATACTACTTTCCACAATCCAATAACATTCTAAAACACCTCACCTTAACAAGAGGAGAAGACAAAATGCAATACTTACCAGACAGGATGCGGTCCCCGCTTCGCAGGGGAAATCCGGTTTCCTCCACTTCAGGCCACCTACCTGCAGGGGTCCATAGCCTGTCTGCCGGCCTCTCCACAATCCAGCGCTTGGCATAAATTGACGGCTGCTGATCATACCGCCGCATAAGCATTGTTTAAAGAAAGATAAACAAAATGTTTTTTATTTTTACAACAAACAAACACCTCTTAACACCCAAAAATATTGATGACTGATTGATTTTCTGGTGCAAATTGACATTGTTTGCAATTGTGAACTGTTACTAATGTGTGTAGATATGTATGTGTATACTCTTACTAAGAATCTTCAGACTTCCACCACACAAACCCAAATCATAGCTACCTACATCATTGTAAACAAACAAATTGAGCTCCTAGATGCAAACTCCCATCCTCTTTTAGTTTGAGTGAAGCATAAGTGCCAGACATACATACAATCTAAGTGAAAAATATAAGCACAGTTGCATTATGTCTGAAAATGCAGCACATGTGTATTTATTTGGTTGCCACAGGAAAAAACAACAAAAAAGGGGAGAAATACAAAACACACTATCTATGTGAGACGGTTGAATGATGTGCCTTCCTAAAAATCTGTATTGTGGTCTCATCTATCCAGAAGGCATTCTCCCAGAAGGCTTCCACTGTCCTCCAGACAAAGATAATTTCCAGGCTGGCGTGATAGCTAGGAGGCTAATAAATGCTCTTCAAATGATCTACCTAGGATCGAGCTTAGTGGGGTAGAGTCCTGAAGATTTTTTGCCATCTTATTTACACACACACAAATATAAATATGTGCATATACATAGTTGTCAACAGCCAACTTTAGGTGCCTCCTCTACCCGGCTCTCATCCGCAGCTCTAATCCATTGAAAGCACAATAGAGAGGCCGCTACATTCTCAGCAGTCATCCATGCAGAGGATTCCAGCTGCTGATAAGATCTGGGCAGTGAGAACCGCACAGCTAGAATGCGATGGGGACACAGGCTGTCCCTCCCCTATTCTCTAGCTGTGCTGTGGCTTCTATATAAAACAAAATACTTGGGAAAATATATCCACTCTGTGGGCATGTGTAATGACATCATTGGCAGTGTGATATCTGTGTGTGGGAATGCTTCATGTCATATTCTGCAGCCTTTCAACTTTGTGTACAAGCACAGAGGACCCTCGTAGATAATAGTCCCAAAATATCTCCAAAATCTCAGCCCAACAGATTTCAAGCATTTGCAAGATATGGGGATCCCAATTGAAAACACATTTGAAAATCCTACATTGGGAATGCATTTTCCAAAACAAGTGTGCCTGGAAGTCTTTATTTGAAAAAGTGTTTTATTTGAAAAAGCCCCCGGGCCCACTTACATAGCAAGGAGCATGTGTCCCCCACTTGAACCTACATTTTCTAGTTCATGCACCTCACCATTCCCAATAAATTGGGGTTCCTTAAAATGTAGGTAGAAATTTAGGGGTAACAACCCAATTCTCCTTGCTAGGTAAGTGGCCCAGAGGGGGGCATAAATGGGCCTTTACAAACAAGGGTTTAGGACATCTGAAGGATTAAAGACGGTGAGTTGTTGGGCTGATGAATATGAGAAGCAGCCTTAACATAAATTTAAAGGTGCATGTATGCTTTTGCATCAAAACACATTTAAATGTGCATACATGCATGATGCATAAACAAACATTTAAATGTGCATACATGCATGGATGATGCATAAACACACATTAAATGTGCATACTTGCATGATGCATAAACATACATTTAAATGTGCATCCATGCATGCATGATGCATAAACACACACACATTAAATGTGCATACTTGCATGATGCATAAACATACATTTAAATGTGCATCCATGCATGCATGATGCATAAACACACATTAAATGTGCATACATGCATGATGCTTAAACACACGTTTAAATGTGCATACATGCATGCATGATGCATAAACACATGCAACTATGGACATGCAACTTAAAAGACCCCCCCCCCCCAAAAAAAAAAAATACACTTAACTGAATAATAAAGTGCAGATCCCTGTCTGAAAACAATGGGCACGGCATGTTAATAACGCAGATATGAAACTTCTGGGTTTACTCCCGCCTACCGGAAAACGTGTGTAAGCATTATTACATCAGCTTGGTAGTGTAAGCACATAAAGGTGGATTCCTCCTTTAACCAGAAGCAGTATCATCCATGAATGTTGCTTGTAGCCAAGCCCATGACATCAGAAATTATTGGAACAAACTTTTCAAACTATAAGGCAAACCTTTCAATTTGAAGCATGTGAAGCCATACGGTCAAAAAGCCCTCTTCCTATAATTTCTCTTTTCCATGTATATGTATACATATCTAAATGCATACATACATGGTTTGCTTCGTGTGCACTAATGTCGATACATACATGCATGAGTGCACATGAAGCAAAACAAGCAATATACACAAAAAAATAAAAACTTACCTGAATGAGGATTGTGCAAAAGTGCAGTGCATTTTTCAACTGATAAAATACAGTTCACACAAGCATACCGGGTCCGCCTTGGCGCAAAACTATGCGCAACATACTCCTGAAGTTTGGCGCACAACTATGCGCATAAAAACAAACTGAGTTTTAACAAGACAATTGTTCTGTTTTTAGCCTTTAAAACAAGTCCTAGGAGATTGGAAAGGAGATCAATAAACCCCCAAAAAACAAACAAACAACAACATTTTACAAACAATTTTATTGAAAAGAAACATTTGCTAAAAGGTCACATTAAAATATAAAAAAAAAAAATAAAAAAACAAACACACACACCTCTAAATTTACAAGACAAAAATATTAAAAAGAACAAACAAAACAAATGTAAACCCATACTTCCATATAAAGCCAAAATAGTTCAAAAATGGCCCAACAAATATTGCATTCAAAAAATACTTACCAAACCAATATGCAATTTTGACCTATCAAGGGTGGAAAACTGGATTAGAAAATATATATGCAGGACAAACATTGTCCAAGTGGTAATAAAGGCAGAATTTTACAATCAAACAATATGGCAACAAACACAATAACATAGCATTAACATTGACTTCAAAATTACAAAATGGACATTGAAACATTCAAAGTTTCAAAAACAAAAGCAGCTATTGTGCTAAAGGGTAAGAAAAGTATCAAATGCAGCAACATAGAATTAATTAGGATAACACACAAATCAACTGAGCATGTAGGCCCCTTAAAGGATGTCGCTGGGTTGGTAATTAGGGATAAAGACAAGGCAGATTTACTAAACACTTTTTTTTAGCTCTGTGTACACAAAGGAAAATGGCAGAGCTCAAGTCCAAGTTCATAGCAATGTCACTGCCTTAAATCAGGCACAATGGTTCAGAATTGATATGATTGAGAAACAGCTGGGAAAAAATTAAGGTTATCAAAGCACCAGGATCTGATGGATTACATCCACATGTCCTGAAAGAGCTGAGCTCAGTTATTTCAAAGCAATTTTTTTTAATTTTTAGAGACTCTTTAGTCACTGGCAAGGTACCGATGGATTGGCGTAAGGCTAAAAAAAGGAGCAAAGTCATTACCAGGAAACTACAAACATGTTAGTTTAACGTCCATATTTGGAAAGGTCTTAAAGGGTTTGATAAAGAACCACATAGAGGAGTTTCTGCTAAAAAAATATTAATATAAGCGATAGTCAGCATAGCTTCAAGAAAGACAGAAGTTGTCAAACAAATTTACTCTCTTTTTATAAGGAAGTAAGTACACAGGTAGACAGTGGAATAGCAGTTGATATAGTGTACTTGGACTTTGCTAAAGCATTTGACACCCCACAGACGGTTATTATGCAAGTTAGGGTCGATAGGTTTAGGAAAGTCAATCTGTAAATGTATAGAGAACTGGCTTAAAGATCGCATTCAGAGAGTTGTAATTAATGATTCATACTCCTAATGGTCTAAGGTTATTAGTGGTGTACCCCAGGGTTCAGTGTTGGGACCTTTACTGTTTAACATCTTTATAAATGATATAGAGTTTGGGATTAAAAGTACCATTTCTGTGTTTGCAGTTGACACCGAACTATGTAATGGAATTAAGTCTATACAGGGTGTCTATATCTACAAGCAGACCTGGATGTACTGTTTGATTGGGCAGCCAAGTGGCAAATGACATTTAACCCCCCTAGCGTTCTAATTCTGTAATTTTTTGATGCAAAAAGTGATCCTATTTTTTTTGCATAGAAATTTTTGTTTATATTGTGGGCTTGTAATTCTTAGGATTAACTCCCAGGTATGATAATTATATTTATTTATTATAAGCTGGACCGCGGGTATCAGGTAAGGGGGACCCCCAAAGGTACCCCGAGTGTGACTCGGGATTACCGCTTTTTGCAATTTTTCCGGCCCCGAGTCACACTCGGGAACACCCCTTAGGGGGTTAATATAGATAAATGTAAAATTATGCACTTGGGAGCTAACAACATGCATGCTTCATACTGTCTAGGGGGAATACATTTGGGGGAGTCTGGTAGATCATAAAAGGATCTGGGGGTTCTGGTAGATCATAGACCTAATAACAGCATGCAATGCCAAGCTGCAATATCTAAAGCATTTAAAGTACTTTCTTGTATTAAAAGAGGAATAGACTGCAGAGATGGGGACATTATCCTGCCCCTGTACAAAACATTGGTCAGACCACATCTGGAATATGCACTCCAGTTTTGGGTACCAGTTCACAAAAAGGACATTGTGGAATTGGAGAGAGTGCAGAGAAGGTCAACTAAATTAAAGGAAATCAAGGAGCTCAGCTATAATGGAAGATTAGCTGAACTGAATCTATTCTTCCTTGAAAAGAGACGTTTAGGAGGGGATATGATCACCCTGTATAAATATATAAACAGTCCATGTAGAGAACTCCCATTCAAAGAACTATAGATTGCTTTAAGAAAAAGCTGGATGTTTTTCTAGAAGCACAGAATATAACTAGGTATTAAGGCTTTAAAGTATAAATACCAGTGACTGTTGATCCAGGAAATCAGGAAGGAATTTTTTTCCCCTATTGAAGCAAATTGTACCAGGGTTTTTTTGCCTTCCTCGGGACCAACTATGTCTTATAGGGTTCTAAATCTGGGATATGTTTATTTCTGTAGTGATTGAACATGATGGACTTATGTCTTTTTTCAACCTAACCTACTATGTAACTATGTAAAAAAAAAAAGACAAAGGGAAAAAGAAAATTAGACAATTAGACAACACCCTTATATAATATATATATATATATATATATAATTATATATTTATGTATATTTATATATATATATATATATATATATACACATACATACACACATAATTTTTAACAATTATAGTGGGGGAACACATACATATATACACTTCAATTTCTCCCTCAATGAGTATGATGTATAGTACTATCATGTATAGAGCAGTTGTCACTGTAAAGGCAGGCACCTTTCGTCTATATATATATATATATATATATACACACACACACACACACACACACACACACACATATATACATATATATCTATAGGAGCAAACAAGAATGTGTGTGTGCTTGTGACTTTTGTGGGAAAATCTAGTCCAGTCGCAAAGCCAAGGTTTAGCCTGCGGAAAGTCGCAATGTTTACCTCCAGGCGGCTCTTCCGATCAGGCATCAAAAGCGTTTAAACAGGCGCCTATGTAGAGGAGCTGAACTCTTGCCTAACCGGAAAATAGTAATTTTAAAAGATGCCGATTTCTTAGCTCATATAGATGTTTTAAACATTTGAACACCACAAACATTTTTTTAAGGGCTGAGTGAAAGATGTGTGCCATTAGATAGAATGACTTTTTTAGTGGAACAGTAACTTTTATTGCAAGCTCGCAAGATCATTTCCGTTAATAACTTCCGCGCGTATACACCAGCGCCTGGAATTTGGTTGATAAATCGATCGAAGGGCTCTGATTTTGGATCGCGAATATGAATGTGCGAGTGAGCTTTTGATTTTGCTTGGTGAATCACCCTCCCCATCCCAAAACAAACAAAAAAGTTATATTTGCTGGGGAAGTCAGGGGTAAAAACATTTTTTTAGGTATAGGAAACCAAAAAAAAAAAAAGTTGATAATAAAGGGTTATTAGCATCTGAATGTCCTTCATTAGCTTCCCAATTGTTTTTTTTTTTTTTGACTTATGTGACACTTTTATACATTCTACTACCTGGAAACCTATTTTATTATAATGGACTGGGTGACAGTTATAGTACAAAACAATACAAAGTTATTTAATGGTAACATTTATAACAAATTAAAAAGAAAATGCTGTAGTGTTTAGTATTTTTGCTAAACATTTGCATCAATTTCTAGTTCTAGTTAAAGTGCTACCTATGACTGTATGGTGAGTTCTTTTTAATGCTGGTTAGTTTTATATCAGGCAATTTATTCTATATTTGTTATCTTTTACTGGGGAACATTTCAGTATAAACCAGGGATGTCTCTGTTTTTTTTTCTGAAGTGTGACCTTTGATATGCTCATAAACTGAAAGTGTTGTCAGCCTTTGATATTTTTCACATATCAAACAAGCCACAGACACACAGCCAGAATGTCTGAAGGATCAGTGAGTACATGAGAATATACTATATATTTTGCCTATATCAGTTTGGAATTATTTTGCCCATATTACTTTGGCATTGTCTGGTTCTATAAAATCTTCTTCTAATAAGGTAAAGGATAATTTTACACCAATTTTGTTGAGCAATCAAACATCTTACTATAGGATAAATAAGTTCAAGGTTTTGTCCCATCAACATTTTCATATTGGCATCTTCTAATGTTTGGTTTCAGTATACTTTAACAGTCCATAGCAAGACACATTGGCCCTGATTTGTTAAAGCTCTTTATTAAATCATGGTAAAAAAAATGTAATAAATCATATACATTGTTGGGGGGTGGGGATAATAGCTGAGTTATGCTTTTATTCCAATTTTGTTTTTGTTTTTTTTTTCATATCAGTAGATATTCCCCCATATAGATAATAATTCCCCAATAGATATTGAACTAGTTCAGTACAGTTATCGGATACTTTTAGCATGCTCACCTGATCACTTGCAGGAGCTTACATATGCAAACAAATGTCACCAAGATCAGTTAAATTAGGAATGTAAATTTTGGTAAAAATTAGAACTTCAGCAATATTACTTCAACAATAGATGTGCATATGTCTTTACTTGTTACTGCTTTTTGCATTGAAAACATAGTTTTAATTGGATTTTTTAAATTCATTTTTAAAGTAAAACAACACAAAGACAATCAGCTAAAACTACACAAAACTATCATATAATGACCATGGAGAAAACACCTCCAACCAATGAAGTCAAACAAATAGGGAAAAAAGGGAATTTTTGCTATAGCTATACAATATGCACTACCACAGTGTTTTTCAACCAGGGTTCATCCAGGGATTGCTAGGGGTTCATTGAGCTATAAGGAATGGGTGCCTCTCAGGTAAATTTAAAATACACTAATGATACATTTTTCACAATCTTGTGACGTTCTCCCCACTTACCTGCAGTATAAGAGGCATATTTACCACTGACCTCTGCACTAATGTATTTTAAGGGGTTCCCTGAGGACCTCAAAATTATTTCAAAAGGTTCTCCCTTGCTGAGGTTGAAAAAGGCTGCACTGCCATATAAAATTTACCCAACATGCACTGCCCATTCCTTGGCCATTACAGTCAAAGATATCCCAAAATCTGTGGGATTTACCACACCCTATCAGGCGCATTCAATCCATCTGTACCCCCATCATCTTTAGAATATCTATCATCCTCTCTTTTCCCAATTTGATAAAGAAACTTAGGTGTCTAATATGCATAATAAAGAGTTGTGGCAGTCTGAAATAGCAGTATAAAAAGAAAAAAAACATTATCTCCAACAAGATGTATTCTGCTATGTTTCTTTAATCCCTTTGCAGCATTAACTCATCTGCAGTGGGTATCCAGGGGGGAGGCCCCTAGCTGAAACCTGTATTACTTTATTGCATATAGGAGTATCTTTAGCTACCTATTAACTTCTTCTATTCTGTATCTACAGGAAATTTTGCATATGAGTTTATTGATAAAAGTTGTCTTTACATAAAAATTCACCTTAATGTTACTCACAATAGAAAAAAAGGTGATTTTTAAAATTAATGGCTGAAGCCCTCTGCAGTTAGGTGTGCCAGTGTGTTCAAATTCCAAGTTTTGACCCAAGGTCAAATTAGCTCCACAGTTAGTTGAAATTGAACTGTCTGACTACCACTACTCCTACGTTTTACCCACTGTAACCAAAATCCACAAGAACCCCTTTCTCCTAACTGCTGAAACTGCGTAGTAAAGATATACATCCAGACCTATCCAGGTAGAACTTTGCTGCCAAAATACATACCAGTATTTTAATCTTTGAAAATGTTTCTCAGTGTTAAAAAATGTCATTCTGTAAAAAATAGATGGCTGAGTACTTATTACTTATTTACCAATCCACAACTAATTAGCACAATTTGATAACACAAAAAAGTTGATTTGCTAACCTTTGCCCTGACATAATTCAAGACCTATCAGCCATTATTATCCCAAGTTTTAATCACATTTATATATAACCAATTAGCTGACATATAATTCATGACTTGCAGGTCTTCAGTCAACCATCTAGACAAATCTAATATGACCTATATTGCTCTTTACTAATTCTAAAGCAGTGACTGTGATATTCGCCAAACATTCATTACATGTGTAACTTTGTGATGCATGTGTTAAATGTCAATGATTGCTAAATAACTTATACACTGCTTTACTGGTATTTTGAGAATAAAAAATCAAATACTTCTGTACTGGTTTCTCAGAAATAACGTTTACAGTATATAAAAGATGTCCCATATATAATTAAAAAATTATTACTGAATCAGTAGCTCAAATGTGGAAATTGCTTTGGACTGTGAAGGGATATATCTTTAGGACCTCTAAAACCAAAGCAAGGTGCACAGAATCAGTGTTTTGCCTGTGGATTAGAACTAAAAATGCATGTGATAGGAATATGAAGCTGCTTATTTTAAGTGGGAACACCTTGCAATTACACTGGTCAACAAACATTTTCTTGTCAAACAAATTAAAGTCATTTTAGGTTATGTTTGATGCACAGATTCCAAATATGGTATTGGTTTTACTTGATTGGTTCTAGTTTTTGAAATAAAGGCCTCAAGAATAACCTCATGGGAAATCAATGAAACATGAACATTAAGCAAAATTAAACTAGATATGCCTATGTATACAAAATTAAATTCTTTAAATACTTAATGTCAATATATTCTATTTTCAGTAAATTTACGGAACTAATTACAAAGAAGTAATTGAAAAACTCAGTTTGTATGATTTCCTTTTTTTTTTTCAATACATTTTTTAATAAAGAATAATAAAAAGAAAGTACAAATCCAGTGCAATACAATAGTAGTACATTTAGCACCCAAAGGTGAGGACAAAGTGAGCAGAGACAACTTACGATCATCAAGCAATTCCGCATTTGTAACAAACCAGGAAAAAAAAAACCCTTTATATCGCCCAGCTATAGCTTGGGTTATTAAGTCCATGAGGATGTCGTGGAGAGTGGTCCATCATAATCATGGATAGAGTCTTTGTCCTCAAGGGCGGAATCCCACCCTTGGCCATTGCAGGGGACCAGCTTAGCCAGAACGTCTTGGTGTATAAAATACAGACTGCACAGCTTTGGATTCACCTAGAAAGGAAGAAGAAAAAAAAAAAGAAAAAAAAGGAAGAAGTAGAGATAGGAAGAGAGGAGAGGAAAGAGGATATATAGAGAGAAAAAGGCTCGCAAAGGTAAGTAGTAGATTGAAGTTAGGAATGGGGGGGGGGATTGGGAGGATCACCACAGTGCCCATAGACGAGTAGCATGGATGACCGCTCAGGACATAAAATCCTAGAGTGTCAGGCTCATGCAGTCCCAGCCTATTGGCATGTAGTAGTCAATCCAAGGGGACCACACTTTTTGGAAGTGCGTCCTGGTGTCTGTGAGAATTGGTCTCTATTTTCCGTTAAGCAGGAACCACAACATTTTTAGCTTGACCTGTGAGGCAGTAGGGGTAGCCGACCAACAAGCTTTTGCTAAAACCATTTTTGCTGCTGTGAATAAATGTGAATAAATGGGTCAACAGTCTAAATTGGTTGGCTGTGCAGACTGCAGGTTGTAGATTGAGCAGTGCCTCTGCAGGGTTTTTTGGGAACGACCGGCCTACAACAGTGTAGGCCATTTGATACACCTGAGACCAAAATCTGCGTATTATGTCCACCATATGTGAATTAATGTGCCTGGGGTGTGACACCCCCTAAAACACTTGGGACTCTGGTCTGGTTTCATTTTAGCAAGTCTTACTGGTACCAAGTACCAACGACCAGCTTGTAGTTTGTCTCAACAGCTGAACTGTTGATACTGCAGTGGGCTGTGGTGGTCCATATTTGCTCCCATACCTCCTGCCCCAGGTACATTGCCAGATCCCCCTCCCATCGTGCCACATAAGGTAAAGGTGTTGACGTGTGCTTGCTCACTAAAAGCTGTCGTACAAAGGTGATACAACTCCTTTGGCTAGGGGTCTGCTTGCACAGATCTGCTTAAAAGAAGAGGGGGCCAGTCTCAGGGATATTTGTTTTAATCTGGTGCTTATGTAATGAGAAATTTGCAGCATTCTAAAAGTTTCAGAGGCGAGGATCTGGAATTGTTCTCTCAAAGAGTCTATATTGAAGTGCCTCTTGGCCCCAGAAATTGCAAAAGTTTTTAAAGGTTATTCTCCAACCACCAATGAGAGTTCTGTGGGCATTCATACCCTGGTGGGAATAGGGGATTGCCCACTAAAAAAGACAGCGGGGGTATTTAGTGGTCAGATCCCCTAGCTGTCTAACCAAGTCCCACGTCTGCATCGTGTGTTTTAGAAGCGGGTTAGAAATAGCTGGACGTACTCTAGGAGGGATCCACAGTAAATTTTCAACTGTCACCGGAGCCACCAGGCCCTCCTCAATAGTGACCCTATGGGGAGGGTTCAATGGTACATGGTAGGCTGTCAGGGACGCTATCTGAGATGCAGTGTAGTATGATGGGAGGTGAGGTACAAACAAGCCACCTTGATGCTGTGGGCGAAACATGGTCTGGCGTGGAATGCGTGGTCTGCTTGAGTTCCAGATAAATGGGAGCATTCGTTTCTGCAGGACCTTAACGGTAGTTATGGGAATGTTTACTGGCAAGACCCTCATGTGGTACAACAATTTAGGTAGCCAGGTCATCTTGACGGATGCTATGTGTCCTAGCTAGGAAATCTGGTATCTTTTTCAAGATTCTAGTAATGAAGTGAGTTGGCGGGCTAGTTCTGAAATGTTGGCCGCATATACTGATTCATAGGTCGCTGTTATAAACACCCCCAGGTAGCGAAGACGGTGGTCTTCCCATTTAAATGGGAAGGAAGCATGCAAAGCAGAGACTATCCCAGGCGGCAATGAGATGTTTAGCGCGCTACACTTGTGCAGGTTAAGATGCAGGCCAGAAAATGTTTGAAATTTCTCCAGGAGGGCCATCAGATTAGGCAGGGAGACCAGAGGGTTTGAAAGACACAAAAGTACATCGTTGGCAAAAAGAGTTTGTGTGCTTTATCGCCAATAATACCACCCGAGATATCCGCCCGGTCTCTTATCGCTTGAGCCATAGGTTTTATTGCCAGCGCGAACAACAGCGGTGACAACAGGCAGCCTTGTTGGGTCCCCCTGCCTATGGAAAAGAAGGGGGATCTAGGTCCCATGTATTGTATAAACACTCTGGGAGAGTTGTACAACGCAGCCACCCAGCTACAGAATCGTGGACCAAAGCCCCACTTCTCTAAAAGATAGGTGAGGTATGACCACTGTACCAAATCCAAGGCTTTCTTGATGTCTAAGCTGAGGAAAAATGCGGGGACCCTCTTTGAGCGGGCGTGGTGTGCTAGATGGAGTGCGTGGCGTGTATTGTCTCCCGTTTGCCGTTTGGGGATAAAGCCAGTTTGGTGATCTATCACTCTATTCCCTGGTTTCCCGTGCTGCCAGGTTGGATGACAGGAGCTTGACGTCTATGTTTAGCATGGAGATTGGGCGATAATTGGACCACAAAGTTGGATCCGTATCTGGCTTGGTGTCACGGATAACAGGGAGGGGAGGGAAACAGAAAGGTAAATACAAGGGACTAGGCCTCCAATGGCTAGGGAAAAGGGAATGGTCACCCCTTACAGACACCCTAACCTAGCTCTAACTCCTGACAGTATGAATATCCCCTGATGGTGGGAATACTTATACACGGGAACCTAGGCCCCAGTAGCCCTGCATAGCCCTAGGAGTAGCGACTGGGCTTGAGACTACTGGTTCCTTCCCTGATGAAAGAACCAGTGTCTCCCTGAGGCCTAGTAACAACCAAAGAACAACAAAACACCAAAAGTAGTTCAACTTATCTTAATAGCAAATAGAGAAGCAGGAACTCTGGAGAGGACAACACACCAGCTCTTCAGTAAATATCAACCGCATAGCATGAAGTGTGAGGCCAGACTAAATGGAGGAGCAGTAATGACCACCAGCGGCAGCTGATACAAGGGATGTGGTCATTACAAACAACAACACAGAAACAAGTAAAAACAAAGAGACAGTCAGATAACCTCATGTGCAGCTTGTCTCACAGATCTTCTAACTTCAGTCACGGAAGGGACCGTGACACTTGGGCAACATACATATGGCGGCCTCCAATGCGCTAGCACCTATATCTCCCCCTTTGAGGATGTCGTTTAAGTAAATGCATTAAGTCGGGTACAAGCAGCTCTGAAAATTTCCTATTGTACAATCCCGAGAAGCCATCTGGGACGGGGCGTTTATTAGTCTTTAGACCCTTTATAGCTCGCACAATCTCTGTTTGTTTTATTGGAGACTCCAATAGATCTATCAATGAGTCCGGTGGGTTAGGTAGGTGGACAGGATCAATGAAGCTTTGCATAGCTGCAGAGCCAGAGGGTTGGGCGATTTGTACAATTCCCTTAGATGGAATTCCATGGAATTCTTGTAGGATAAGGGCGGGGTCACTAGTAATGCCCGTCCTTTGTACTTTAAGGCAGTAGGGTTTAAAGTGGTGGTCTGGTTGGCATAATCGCTGTGCTAGCATGGTGTGCTGCTTATTGGTTTACAAATAAAATTTATTTTTCGACCACCGCAGTGCTTTCTCCGCCAGGGACAGTGTGTAGATTCAGCTGGGTGCGTATTACCTCCAGTTGTTTGCCCAATTCCTTTATGGGTGTGGCCATAAATTTACTACGTAAATCGACCTAATCACTTTCTAGCTGCTATATTCGCGCCAGTCTTTGTTTCTTGATCTGGGAGGCAGTCCGTATAAAACAGTCTCTGATCACCGCCTTATGGGCTGCCCAGAGGGTTTCACTCGAAACCCCAGGGGTATGGTTAAGCGTGAAACAATCTGAGATTGTATATTCTGGCACACCATGGGGTGGCTAAGTATAGAGTCATTTAGTGACCACTGAAAGGAGTTTGGTTTGGGGAATAGTGAGGAGAAAGTTGCCATGACTGCGTCATGATGTGACCAGTAGATGGCCAAGATCTCACACTGGGTTGCAAGTAGAATGATTGTGGTTGATACAAAAATACAAAAATTTGGATGGGTGTATCTCCCTCCATAAATCCCCCAACATCTCAGAGCGAAACATAGTCAACAGTTTGCGCGAAGCAGCTGTCTCCTTAATATGTATTGAGGGGTCTAAGGCATGTTTTTTGTCCAACCATGGCATCAAGGTAGCATTAATGTTACCGCACATAATTAAGCCTCCCTGTTTGTGTTTCTGTACTAGTTGGAGAAGTTGGAAAAAGAAGCCATTCTGGCTTGTGTTTGGGGCATAGTAAGTGACCAGAGTTACCTTAGCATTGTTGAGGTCCCCCACTAGGATAAGGAAGCGTCCCTCTGGGTCCGCAATTTGTTTGTCTAATGTAAAGGTCACAGATTTGCAGAACCCAATAAGGACTCCTCTTTGTTTTACTGAGGCATTAGGGAAATACACCACGGGGTAGGAGCCATGGAGATACCTAGGGCAGGAGGTGGAGGAAAAGTGGGTTTTCCTGGAGGCACAACACATCTATGCGTTTGGAGTGAAAGTCACGGAAAGCTTGGGATCGTTTCACAGGGGAGTTCATACCCTGAACATTAAGGGAAAGAATAGAAACCACCATCAGTGTACAGGGTAGGAACTCTCAAGCCAGGCGTAGTCACAGGCATAGGAAAACAAGATAGGGTGGATGACCCAAGGGTCAGGGGGGGGGGGGGTGACAGTGTTGGAGATTCCAGGAACGAGAGCCATAAAAAAGAGAAAAATAGGGGGGTTCTTGTGGCCCTTGACAAGGAATAAGTGTAAAACAAACAATAGACAGAATCATACTCAAAACTTTTGCATGACTGTGCACAAGAAAAATCCAGAACATACGGGGGTGAATTAGTAAAAGCCCAATTAACCCCAATAGTTCTCCAGGTGTCTTCCCCCGGAATAATAGGGGCGGGGGGGACATCTAGAGAGAGGGGGAGTGTACAGTGACTACCGCGAGGGGAAATAAGGCAACTTGGTAAGACTACTGTAACATTACATGTACCGGTACTTAAATATTAGATTAACATGGTAACGGGTTCTAGATCTAAAATGCAAGTATAAAACACCAGCATCAAACAATTTGACTGTCTGCTAACTTGCAACTCTGGGCGAGCAAGTCAATGTTCTCTATTTTCCATTAATCAGTGAAGGATCGGAGTATCACGGGAACAGGCTGGATACAACAACTGAAGGGTAACAAATCCCAACCAGCATGCCCCCCATTGGGCTCGAGGCTGTAACCATTAGCAAAGAGAAAAAAAGAGTGGAAACCAGCTTAAGTGTGCAGGAGATGGCTTCAGGTTACTTTATCCTGCTGGCTGGGACGTCCTGCAGCTTTGGAGAAGGGGCCAGGTTGGCACTCTCAACGTTCTCAGAGTTGCTGAAGATGTTATGGGGTACGTGGGGGGGGGGGGATTCCCGCTCCATCCATCCATCAAAGATGGCAAAGGAAGGCCCAGGGATTTGAAACGGTCATGTGCTTCTGGAACCGAGGTGATCACTTGATTTCTTTCATTAAAGGGGAATATTACCTTGAAAGGATAACCCCATCTATATGCAATTATCTGGTCTTGTACAATGCGCAAGTATGGTTTAAGCTCCCTTCGTTGCTGGATAGTGGTCGGAGCCAAATCAGCAAAAAGTTGGTAGGAGTGACCCTGAAAGGACTTTAGTCCTGAAGGTCTTCAGCACGTGCAACTTGTAGCAACTTATCTTTGGACCTGTAGTAGTGAAGCTTAACAAGGATGTCTCTGGGGGGACCATAAGGTCTAGGCTTGGCTAGCGTATGGTGAATCCGTTCGAACTCTAATCGTTCAATCGGCAACGGAGGAGGTGGAGAGGGCCTGTAACACCGATATTTGTGCTTGTGAAAGCCTTTAATTTCCCCTCACGGAGCGGAGCTGGCTCACAGTGCGTCCATCAGCGTCCATCAGCCGATCCCGTGCATGCACACTCCCGTATGATTTCCTTTTATGCTGATGATCAGGACAATCACATTGAAGGCTCCAGCAGTAGTCTGCCATTATCTGGTGTCTATCCCATCTGCCCTGATACCTTTCTTCCATCACTTTTATATCTTGATAGAACCTCTCCCCTTGTTCTTGAAATCGCAAAGGTTTTCTGGAAATTTGTGCAAATGGCTATGGAGACAGTGTACCTTTATGTTCATGATAGTACCCAAATTTGTAAAGTTTAAGAGCAAGTTTTTTACCAGTTCTTCATAATTTTGTGCTTTATGGTTACCCAAAAAGTTCTTGACAACCATGACATAGCTGTGCAAGGCAGAAGCTTCAGTATCAGTCATGTAGGCTTGTGAAATTTGAATCATTTATCAGTTTCTGAATCTGGGGTCCATCAAAGATTCCTGTTTTTAATTTTTCAGTACTCAATCTAGAGAAGAATCTACAAATGTATTTGAAGCAATCACTGTCCTTGTTCAGAGATCCAACAAATTGCTTTATTAATCCCAACTTTATGTGTAGTTGAGGGAGAATATTTTTTTTTTGTCAACCAATGGCTCGTTACTGATGTTCGCTGGACCTTTTTTCATGTTTTCCCTTGGAGGCCATGTCACTTGTTTCCAGTGATCCTGCTTTGCTCTACTATCCCACAAGCAGATGAAAAAAAAGGGAGTTCACCATTTTTAATTCAACACATATGGACCATTGGTGTTCATGATAGCAAAGCTTTTGTAAGAGCATTTTGTTGAGTGACCAATTGGAATAGATGCATAGCAGCTGCCATTATGCAGTAAAACAGATTTCAAACTTTGAATGGAACTGTCTATGAAAAGCCGCCAGTCTTCTGCTCGGTATTCTGGTACTCCCATATGGGCTAGTAGTCCAAGGATGTTACAACAGTACACAAAGTCTCCATCTTCACTGAAATATGGTAGTATATATAGAGCGTATGGTGTCCTATAAACTTAAATAAAATTTTAACTTCTGGTCCCAGACAGTTCTTTAAGCCAGGATGCTAAACCTTCAGATTCTTGTTTTGACTTAGGTCACATATTAATTCATTAAGCTCATCTTGGGAGAACTGATGGTTTGATAAAACACTTCCCTCATAATCATTTCCACTGCTAACTCCTGGATTATATTCCAAACCCTGTATATCCTTCATGTCTGATACAGGAATATCAGGGAGTGTACTGAACACTGGTATGGGAACATCAGCACCATATGGCAAAGGTCGACTTGCTGATTCCAAATCAGGGTACTCCCACTTGTTTTTTTTGTAATGATTGAAACCTTTTACATTCACAGCACAGAAATAACAATCATTATGATGATTTTTGGGCTCTCACCATACCAGGTACACCAAGTTTCAAACTTTTCAGTTTTCCATTTTTCCACTGACGTAGACACTCTACACAAGTTGTGCATACCATATGGAGAGCCCAATACTTATCTTGGTCCCCCAGTTTAATACCAAAATACCAAAAGATTTGCTTGTTTCACAAATTCTGTAATGTTTCTTCTCTGTTTTTGCTGAGAATATTCACCAGAAATGTAGCAAAATACATTAAGGTAATTTAAACAACTTCTTGAAGAACTCATATTTCTATAAAAAAGAAATTTATTGAATAAAAAGAAGGCAAATGAAAGTTTATATAAATAATGCTACATTTGATATATAAAATGCAAAACATTGGTGTGAATAAAGATTGATAATAATATGCTGTGTTAAAGTTTGTTGTTGGTAAAATCATCTGTTATGATTCCTGTATCACAAGAACTAGAACCAATTCAATAAAACTGATGTAATTTCCTGAAATACACTAAATATATTTAAAAATTCTTGGCAAGTGAAAAAAAGCAAAATACAAAGATCCTATTGCCTATAATTAATATACAGTATGTTATCCAGTTCCCTTTATATCTCTACTTATAGGTGCTTGTCAATTTTTTTTATTAATGTGGCTAATTACTGTTTTTATTATCATTTCAGTGCTCCACATTCACAAATGGAGATATTATTGAAATCTTGCAGCCTGGACATTGCCACTGGGTTGTATATGTAGGTGATGGACATATTGTTCATTTAAAAGGTAAGTGTCAGGGAAGAACCATGCATCTATAATTCATATATACCTTTCCCAGATCACTATTTCTGGATTTTTGGGTGTTGAATGTACAATTTAGGATTTTATTATTGTGCGTGTGCATACATCACAATTGATATACATCTGTGATAAATAAAAGACAACCAAGTTTGTAGTGTATCTGACCAGACTTCCTAAAACCTCTTTAGGTAAAACAGATTAACATACATAGGTATTTACATGGTTAATGTTCATACTCCTGAAGCTAAATCTCTCAACTGCTGCTGAACGAACAGATATCTGTGTCCAGCTCAGCAACTTTCAGGACAGTTGCCAGTTTTGCTAGGAGTGGACTACATCTCAGACACTATAGACCTTGGCATGTAAAAGTTGACAGTATTAAGCTACGTACACACGTCAGATTTTTATCGCCCGATAATTGGCCGATGCCGTGTGTACAGTCGGTGTCGTCCATCGTCCGGACGACCGACCTGCCGGATCCACGGACGATGGACGACAGCCGATCCTAATGAAAGGGAAGGGGAGAGCGCGCAGCAGGGTGCCGCTCCGTCGCTCTCCCCCTCCCCTCTCCATAGAGCATGAACGGTGCTGTATGTACAGCACCGTTCATGCATCGTGCACTCCCTTGTCGTTGGAAAGGATCGTGAAAGATCCTTTCCAACGACAAAAATTGCAAGTGTGTACGCAGCTTTAGAAACAGTATTACAAATTAGAACAGTATTACAAATTAGAAAAAGACTGAACAAGTATGGCTTATTAGGATGAATTGCCAGGAGAAAGACTCTTCATTCTAAAAAGAACATGGTAGCATGGCTTAGGTTTGCAAAGTTGGATTTGAACAAACAACAAGATTCCTGGAGCAATAGACTCTTGGAGTCCTTCAAACAGATGACCAAAGTGGAGATGTTTGGCCATAATCCAAAGCACTATCTTAGGTGGAAACTCAACACAGCTTATCAACACCACCACACCACCACAGGACCTGGGTTCCTATGTAAACCAAAGTATTCTAGAGTAAAATGTAAGGGTGTGAGGTTGACCTGAACTGATTACCTGTCTTGTAACACATTGAGCCTGATTCATCAGCCAAATTCGGAAGCTCGCTCGCTCGTATTCGCGATCTGAAATCCGACGCCAAATACCTATTTATCATTTTTCAGCCATCGAGAATATGCTGGCACATTCACCCGGCATTTATCAACTGAAATGCTCACTTGCTTCGAGCCGCGCGTCTCTGTGAGCTTGACACTGGCAAGCTTGATTAAAAGTCACTGTTCCCCCTAAAAAATCATTCTTTTAAATGGCACACATCTTACACTTAGCCTTAAATAAAAATGTTTGGGCAAATGTTTCAAACATATATATTAGCTAAGAAATAAGCATATTTTTAAATGACCTAATATTTTCAGGTTCGTAAAGAGTTACTTGATTTCACCTATTTACATAGGCACCTACCTACCGACCCGAGGATCCCCTTGGTGATAAATACTTGCAAGTTCGGGTAGACGAGACCTCGCTTTTGAAAGCGGACTAGATCTTACAACTAAATTCTTCTTTGCTTCCATAGATATATATATATATATATTTGTATACATATATATAGATATATATATATTTGCATTAGTGTTTATCGATGATATGACACAGGACAGAAGCAGCCAAATGAATTCTGACGTGTTCACAGAGATAATGTCTGCTCAAATCCAGCTAAATGCAGTCAAATTGATTGGGAGGCGTTTTATATTACAGATGGACAATGACCTAAAACATACAGCCAAAGCAACCCAGGAGTTTGTTAAAGCAAAGAAGTGGAATATTCTTGAATGACCAAGTCAGTCACCTGATCTGAACCCAATTGAGCTGCTGCAGTAAAGGCCTGGCAGGACATTAAAAAGGAGGAAACCCAGCATCTGGTGATGTCCATGAGTTCAAGATTACAGGCTGTCATTGCCAGCAAAGGGTTTTCAACCAAGTATTAGAAATGAACATTTTATTTTCAGCTTTTTTTTTGTCCAATTACTTTTGGGCCCCTGAAATGAAGTGATTGTGTTAAAAAAAGGCTTTAGTTCCTTACTTTTTATGCAATCTTTTGGTTCAACCCACTCAATTAAAGCCGAAAGTCTGCAGTTCAACTGCATCTGAGTTGTTTCATTTAAAATTAATTGTGGTAATATACAGAACCAAAATTAGAACAAAGTTGTCTCTGTCCAAATATTTATGAACCCAACAGTATATATGTATGTAAGCATTTATGTGTGTACATATAAAAGAGAAACTATAGTAAGAAATAGGCAAAGAGGAGATTTTTGGGCATATTGCTTAACATGCTTCAAATTGAAAAGATTGCCTTTTTCTTCCTATGATTTCTTAGCTTGGCTCTAAGCGACATTCATGGATGGTATGGCTTCTGGTTAAAGGAGGAATCCACCTTTATGTGCTTCCACTACCAAGCTGAAGTGAGTAAGTCAATATATAGTGGGCCAAAGTCTAAAATGCCATTCAAACTTGAATAAACACCCTGAAAGGCTGGAAAAGCAAGAAAATATGTTTGGCACAAAGTGTATTTGTCCCTGGAAACTTTAGATACCAGTACTATTTGTTTTATGTAAACACCTAAAAAATGCATACAATCCAGTATTTAATGAGCAACATTAAGTTGAGCAACAACAGAACATCTGTTCATTTCTAAAACCCTTGCTTGACCCTGCTTGTGAGCTTGGCAATCAATGTGGTTTGATGTTGTGCTTGGCAACCTGGACCTCCTTCCATTACCATCAGGTGTGTTACAATGAGTATGCAACTCAGCTGGACAGTTTATTGACAACCTGTTTGGACAGCAAGTGGAAGTGTGTTTGTATATAATAGGGCTAAGATCAGGCAGCATGGCACAATGAGAACAAGCCTTTAACACTACTACAAATGAACAGAGGAGTTGTGTGGCAGCAAATCAACATGAGTGCAAATGTCAGACTAAAGTAGCAGTTTGGAGTGGAAACCATGCAGACATTTGTACTCAATATTTGTGGAAAATACAAACCAGGCATAAACCAGGCACAAAAACATTGCAGCAAAAGATGAAACTAACAATATTTAGGATTACAAAGTCACATCAATGCATACCATCCAAGCAAACTACTTGATTAGTCACCCCCGTCCCCCCACAAACCAGTCCAGTTTAAATAATAATAATGAAAATGCATATGTATTTATAAGCATTTTTAATGTATTTTGACATACACACACACAAGTGAAATAACTAAATGTTCCTTGATACATGTATTATAACATCTTTGGCAACAATCCTTTTTAAAAATATTTGATTTCTTTAAAGCCAAAGTAGAATGAAATTTGAATCAGATCGCAAATGCTTGGTGACATTTATTTGACATTCATACTATTGTGTGATGACATATTATAAAGTGCTAATTACTATATATACATCTTGATCTAAATTAGTTTGCAGTGTTGCAAGCAAACCAAAAAGTATCAAAACAGTGCAACAAATGTAACAATAAATGAATAAATTTTGTGAGTGAGTATAATGTAACATAAAAATGTAGCACTTACCCAAAAGAAGATGAAGCAATTAAAGATTCAAATTGACCTGTAATTGACTGTAGATGCGCAGGGAGCAGGTGTGTGCTAATTTACCTCCTGGGTGTTTCACTGATGTCTGGAATTCTGTACCAAAAGCATTACACTGTTTTTCATAAAAAAAAAAAAAAAAAATATATTGTAGACCTGTAACTTACCGAAATTTGTCCAAACAAAGGTCTAGTAGATATCCTGAATATAATAAAGTTTGAAACACACAATCATGTAAAAAAAAAATTAATTTAATAATACCATAAATAAAAAAACACAAAACACAAAACACGAACTTGCTTGTCTGCTTAAACAAGAATGTATAGATCAAAAATCAAATCAAATAAATCAAAAATACTGAAAATTCTGTATGGTATGTATAGTAATGTATAGTACTATGGTATGTATAGTAATGTATAGTACTATATTCTTTTAAAACAAATCCCTAGTGTGGTAAATTTTAAAACGGGGCAGCACAGAGTCCAATGTCAAATTCAGGGCAGTAGAGCCGGGTTTCCTTAGGGATTTTTCTCGTCCTCCTCTTTCTTGGAGCAGCACACCTCACATATTCTTGTGTGATTTTGCTTTCTTGGGACTGGTGGAATGTACTCCAGAAAATGACGAGCACTCAGGCGTAGCGGGTTCACCGTGTATGAAGCACCTAGTCCAAGTAGATTTTGATTTGCATCCTCTTCTGGTGTTTGGTGTTTCACACATATAGCTTCACAGATTTTCCATATGAATTCAGGGTTGGGAACAGGCCTGTCATTATGTTTTTTAATAGAATGTACGCATTCCACAGACACTGTTCCACTAGATGGCGAAAGATTTTTTTTATAGTACTTTCCCTGTTGCTTTCTGACAGCTGGATAGAAAGTCATGGCCTGGTTGGCTCTATCAGCACCCCCCATTGTGCGGTTGTAGTCCATGACTACCTGGGGCATCTGAACGTCTTTCCCACTTCTTGTTCTGGTTTGAACAGTGGGAGTGTTGTGAACAGTGCTCAACATTCAGATATCTTTCTTATCATGCTATCGGAGAGCCATCATCTTTCCGTTCTGCCAGGCTTGAGCTTTTGTGCGGTGAAATTGGCTGGCAATTTGTGCTGGTTAGCCCTAACGGTTCCTTAGGCATCCGTTTTGTATCAGGAACTCGTAAAGCTCAAGGGACGTATAAAAATTGTCTGTAGAAAGACAATACCCTTGGTTCAGCAAAGGCTCAATAAGAGACAGGACAGAAAATGTTGCCACTTCAAAGGGGTCAAATTTTGTGCCTTTTTGCCACTAAATCTGGGGTCAAATTTTGTGCCTTTGCCTGTATATATGACAGAGTTCCAGATATATCCATATTTGGATTCTCACAGCATAAAAGATTTGATCCCAAACCGTGCTCTCTTGGACGCTATGTACTGCACCCAGCTCAGTCTCCCTTTATATGCCATCAGACTTTCATCCATACTAATGTCCCTTTCTGGCACATAGCAGGTTTTGAAGTTATCATCATTTGATAAACCTCCCAAATATGTTTGAGCTTGGGAGCAGGATGGGTGGTCTCATCAAAATCATTGTTGGTAAAATTTTTATGATCAAGCCAAATCGATATTCAGGCATAACCATGCCAAAAAGGGGTGGCAAGCAGTTTGTTGGTGGATCAGTACCACTTCTGCAGGGGTTTCCCCACCACCCCCTTGACAACAACAAGGCCCAGAAAAAACCAAATATCCTTTTGGGTGACAGGTTCCCACTTCCTGGTTCTAGACAATGTTGCAAGTGGAGCAGTCAGCTGTTGCCCTGCATATCTGTTTGTTTCTTTAACTATTTTCTGAATGCCTTTGCCATTCAGAAATAGCTCCAGGTAGGCCAAGTGGTTGTGCTCACAGTGCACCTTCAGGCCAGGCGCCCCAGTAAATAGAAACCTAGGGGGCACAGGCTGGGCCTGACGGGTGTCAATCGCGCACCAGGTGCGCACATCCCTAACCTCCATATAGTCACTGTCACTCGTGGTCTCGGTCTCAGAGTCCGATGAGAGGTCTCCAGCCGTTCCATCACTATCAGTGGACTCCACAAGTGACTCCAATTCGCTCTCGCTGTTCAAAAACTGGTCCAACACATCTTGGGGGGATAGACGCCTTCTGAAGCTTGAAGCCATAGCAGGGGTCAGGCAGGCGGTGATGTCCGGGTCCAGGCAGAGGTCAGGGCAGGCAGAGAATGGTCAAAATTAGGCAAAGATCAGCAAAGGTAATTGCAGACAGCGGACACAGTGTTACACACCAGCAATGCAGGGATTACCTGGTATTTTTTAAAACTGTGGTTGTGCATTTACTTTATTTTCTTTGTGTTTATTTTGTATTAATTTGTATTGGATTTGATACAGGAGTTTGTATTGAATCCAATACAAAATATTTTAATTTCCCGCCACGTCAACGGGCGCACACACCGGCGTCATCAGGAATCGTCAAGGGACGCGAACGCAGAGGGAAGGAGAAGACGGGCATCCAACGCTGGAGACAGGCATCGACGCTGGGGAACGCTGCCAGAGGACGGGATCCGATGACAGCACACTGGAGGATGCCAGCGGCACCAAGTAAGCAACCCTTGATTCTATTTTTAGCTACCCCGAGCCTAGTTCGGGGTAAACGAAGCAAGTTTTATTACCCCTAACTTGGCTCGGGGTTACCGCTGGGGAGGTTAATTGCTATAACCTCACCATTGACAGAGCTTAACAGACCCTCCTGAATCACGCAGCTGCAAACTAATCGCCTTAATTGGCATAATCTTGACCCCTATTGCTCATTTATCAAAGCAGGAATGTGGCTGGCAAATAAAGGCGAGTGTACTAGCACTCAGCTCTGGCTCCGGCTCGTGGAAATCTGCCTTGTATATTGGCGTGTATATACACACAGCGAGCTTACGAGAACTTGCTTGATAAATCAGGCCCTTTGTTTTGTTGTTTATGGTACGTCCTATTGATTATGGAACTCAGTTGCTCACTGTGCTACTGTCATGATATAAATGCACTCTTTAACAGTTTGTCACAAGAGCATGTTCCAACTGATTGGTGTATCTTCATTGATTACTCTAAAAGAAGCTTGAAAGCTTACTGCACAATGGTAATTCCAAACCAAATTTACTGATTGCCCATTCCATTAACCTAAAGGAGTCCTTTGACAACATGAAATTACTACTTGAAGCAATCCAGTATAAAACACATCAGTGGAACATCTGTGGGGATCTAAAGGTCATTGGCTTGCTAATAGGAATGCAAGGAGGATTCACAAAATATTGCTGTTTCCTATGCTTGTGGGATTTTGTCAAGCGTGATTAGCTACCAAGAGATACTTATAAGCCTAGAACAAGCAGAGTCGAGTTTCCGCCTCTGGTTGATCCGCACAAAATATTTCTGCCACCTCTGCATATCAAGTTAGGCTTGATGAAGAACCTTGTAAAGGCCATGGGTAAATGAAACTCAATGGGTTTTCAGTACCTTGTTTGGAAGTTTCCAAACAAAAGCACTGCAAAAATAAAGGAAGGGATATTTATAGGGCCACAGATCAAGTCTGTTTTGCAGGATAATGTTTTCAAATAATCTCTCCCAGCAGCTGAGCTAAAAGCTAGGGATGCATTCAAGTGGCTGAGTAAAAATTTTCTAGATAACCATAAGTCTCTTGCATATAAGGAAGGAGTTAAGAATCTGCTTGATCCATACCAGTAACTGGGTTGTCACATGTCATTAAAAATACATTTCTTGCACTCATATCTAGAATTCTTCCTGGAAAATCTTGGTATGGTGAGTGACGAACGAGGAGAACGTTTTCACCAGAACATTCAGTTAATGGAGCACCACTAACAAGGTTTCTGGAATGAAAGTATGATGGCTGGCTACTGTTGGATGCTGTACCGCGACAATCCATACAAAGAGTACATAAGAAAATCATACTCTAAGCATTTCTGAAGAAACAATGGTACCTGACTGACACTGTTCAAGAGATCTATACCACAGTGTGCCTTATTTTACTTCACACTGAAGATGTTTTAGGATTCACTTCAATGGTGCTTACGTTTTAGTACAAAATACATGCATGCACAATGTTAACTACATTAGTACCCATAACTCAGGAACTGTATGTGTTGGGGAAAAACTGAAAACAGATCTAAAATCTGTTCGAAAAAACTAATTTAGAAAAGGTTGCTTTGGTTTCTGATGCTGTGCTGTGGTTTCAAAACTAATTTTTTGTTGACCTGTGTATTGAGACGATGGAATCTATTGCATTGTTTTACACCCGAGATTAGATCTAAATAATTTTAGAACTTGCCAAGGACCAGATGATTTTTTTTATTATGCCCTGATACATAAAACCTAAGTATTGAAAAATCATGGACTTTCTTTCTTATAACTGTAATTTCTTCAAAGAAAAAGTAAAGAATGTTAAAACCTCTTTTTCAATTAAAAAAAAAATATTTCCTGTCTACATTAAATTAGATCCTTGTCTGAGGATACCTTTGTGGGCACATGGAGCCCCCACCAACATAGCATACTCATAATTAAAGGGGATTCATGATTTGTCTTATTTATTTTCATTTTTATTGAAGAATTTTTCATTGCAAAGGTAGAAAAAAAGAACATAGCAAAAACAGCAGACAGATTCTTACAAGACATTAGTACAGATTATTGATACATATCAAATCCTACAAACATGCTATGATTGTAATAAACAAATATAGAAACAAATTCATAAAAAAGAAAAACAAGGTATCAAAACAAAAGATAGGGGGACATATAGTTTGCCAACACTATTCCAACCAAAATAGTTTTATGGTTCCTTTAATTTAACTGTTCATCCAGAGTGTGCAAGCTAAAAAGACCATTGTGCATGAAACTTAATAGTCTGAGTATAATTCTAGGCAAACATTTTTATCTAAATATTCCTGTGTGTTAAATCTGTTTATAATATCTGAAACATTTAGACTTTCTGTTTTAAGCAAAAATACAGCTATTTCTAGTTGCACGTAAACAATAGGAAACTAATAGGTCTTTATTCCCAAGGATACTTTTTAATACCCAGATTAAGCAGGGCTAAGTAAGATTACTTTAAGACTACTAAGTAATACCTAATATTGTAACCAACCAGACATTTGGCTCTAAGAGCACTGATACATTGGGGGATAAGGAAAGTAGTACATAGAGATCACTTTCCAACACATATAATTGTCCAGTAAATATCTGGTTCAGATTAGAATATTTAATTTGATTAATGTGATTTTTACTTGTAAATCATTTAAATTGATTTAGCTTCCTTTCTATATGCTCAGGCAGGATTACTGGAAGTGGAGATGATGCTGTACATGGACAGCCCAATGTTGTTGAGAAAACTGCACTGGAGTCAGAAGCAAAGGGATACAAGTATAAAGTAAACAACATTTATCCTGATTTGATCCCTGTGCCTAATGATGAAGTCGTAAAAACAGCCCTGCAGATGGTGGGAGAGAGTAAACCTTATGGGTTCAGCTGTCGAGAGTTTGCTCTTGAACTCAAATATGGATGTGGAAACCTAGATATTGTAAGTGTGAGCTAATATTCTTATTATTATACTGTATTTATAAAGCAACATATAAGGCAACATATTACACAGCACTGTACATTACATTTAATAGGGGTTGCAAATGACAGACGAATACAAACTACAATCTAAGGGTTAAATCCTTAAATATGGGTTAAATAAATAAATAAATTAAATAAAATATTAATTAAAAATAAATTAAATAAATAAATATGGGTTAAATAAGGGTTAAATATGGTTAAATCCTGTGTTCATTCCTACATAATCTTCAGAATTATAGTATGTGAAAAAAAACTTGAAGCCTTTTAGAATGTAATTATTTATATATATATTATATATATATTTTGTTCATTAGGATTGTGACAACCTTTCATAGTAGACATCTCTTTGCTCATTAATATTAACCACATTTTTTTTCATTACTGTTATATTAACAGACATTTATCCCATTTCTAGATAATAAGGAACCTGGCACCTATTCCAGGAGAACTGGCAATCGCTACATCAAAAGGAATCCAAAAAATAGGCTCAACTGTGAATTCAAGTTCTGGAATTGTGGGTTTAGTGGCAACAAAGGGAGTTAATTTAGCAGGTGAAGGAGTGACAGCGATGTCTGGAGCGCTGGGAACAGCAGCTGGAAAGGGTCTAGCTGCTCTTGGAAGCATGATGTCTACAGGGGCACAGACACTGGCTCCTATAGTAGCTAGTAAAATTGAGCCTACTGGCTATGGTACCATGTTGTTGAGTGCAGCTGAGTGTGTGTCTTCACTAGGAGAGTCCTTAGCCTCACGATCTGCAGAGGCAGAGGAAACAACAGCTATTAGTGTTAAACAGTTGGGCTCTTCTATCTCTTCCAGTTCATCCGCTGTTGGATCAGCTGTGGCAACTGGCTTGTCCTGGCTTGGTTCAGCTTCTGCTGCTGGAGCAGCTAGTCTTACTAGTTATCTTATGTCAGGAACAGAGCAAGCCAGTACAGGGGCTGGTGAGTTCCCTGAGAAAGGTGACACTGACATACAGAAATAAGTGTTTTTCATCACTTGAATTAACTCAGATCACTAGTGGTGGCAACAAACATAAAAAGAAAATGGGTACGTAGAAAATAAATGGGTATCTTGCACGTCAAACATAAAAACGTTCAGAAGCAGTAAATTTTGACACCCTGATGGCTTATACCAGAACAAGCATTTCTATGACCTCTTATTTTACCTAATAAAATGTATGTTTGTCCAAAGATAAAGATCAACTTAATAATTACAAAATGGTTCCTAAGATTATTTTATCCATCAGCTTTATGAAAAAAATGCCACGCTTTATTAGGAAGCAGATTGTTGCTACGTCAATATCTACCAAACAGGTGACCACTTTCGAAACACTATTCTTGTGTGACTTGTTGAAGGATACAAGAAGTTGGTAATATAGGTTGAAATTTAAAATGTTGGTCATCACAATTTTTGGGCAGCTGTAACCTCTTTTATCTACTTTTTAATTGTAAAAATTATCAAATGAAACAGGACAACCCACCACCATCAGGATATATATTATGGTGTGACAAAAGCATGGCCTGGCACTGCTAGAAAGATGACAGTTACGGGTGGAGATCCTGTATTGGCAGATAACTAGGGTCTCACAGGTGTGAGACTGACTTAAATACCACTGGGTATCATTTTTGAACACATTTTTTGTTGATTTACATTTTTAAGCTTATTTACACTAAAATAGGTATGCTGATTCTGAAAGTGCAGTTAGTTTGTTTCTATCATGTCAGGTTTTTTTTATCTCTACTGCTTATATTAATGCAATTACTGTAGCATGGATTAGTATAGGCTATTCATTTATACCCAAGACAGTTTGGTCAGAGGTTGTACGCTGTTCTACGTAGTGAATAAGCAAAATTTATTTTTACTTACACACGTATTTCCTTTCATTCAGATCATGTCTGGCCCTGCTGTTTCTCGTCATGAGTGCCTAAACAACCCTGATTCATTTTGTTATATCTGTGGCAGTTTCACCATTCCGAGTCAAAGGGCGAACATCAGCACATTTGTAGAGCAAGCCTATTTGGCATATTTCAAAGTTAAACTTGGTGATCAAGATAAGACTTGGTCACCTCATAGGGTGTGCAAACAGTGTGTCAAGGGTTTACGGATGTGGACAAAGGGAACACGTGATAAGATGCCATTTGGTATACCTATGGTTTGGGGAGAGCCAGGGGATCATTTCAGTAACTCATTACTTTTTTATAGTGAAAACTTCAGGATAAAACAAGAAAAATAAATGTAACATAGAGTATCCTAGTCTACCATCCGCTATACGCCCAGTGGCTCATTTAGATGAAATCCCAGTGCCGGGTTTCATTACACTACCCTCTCTTGAGGAACATGATTATGGTGATGATTTAGATGACAACAATGATGAAGAGTTTGAAATTGAAGACGACTCTGTTTGTAAGGTATTTGATAAGCATGATAAATGTAACATAGAGTGATTTGGGTGATTTGGGACTATCAAATAATATATATATTGAGTGATTTGGCACATGATTTGGGACTATCAAAGAAGGCTTCAGAACTCTCCTAGCATCAAGACTGCGTGAGAAAAACTTACTTTAAAAAGGAACGAAGGTATCGTACTTTCGAACCGGAGAAATTCCATTTCTACAGTACTTTAGAACCGACAGTGGCTTTGTGTATTGCCATAACATATCTGGTTTATTGGAGGAATTGGGTATTCCAATCCATAACCCAACTGAATGGCAACTATTCATTGATAGCTCAAAGCAGAGCTTAAAATGTGTCCTTTTTCACAATAGCAATATATTTAGGTCAGTCCTATTTGGCCATTTAGTTTATTTTGTGAAGAATATGCAGACATAAAGAGAGTCATTGAGTTGTTGCAATATCACCAACACAATTGGGTCATCTGTGTTGACCTTAAAATGGTATGCTTCCTTCTTGGTCAGCAACACGGATACACTAAGTATCCCTGCTATCTGTGCTTGTGGGACAGCAGAGCTCGTGAGAGGCATTGGGTGGAAAGGAATTGGCCTCCAAGATCTGCCCTAAAACCAGGTGATCCAATCATTCTACATGATCCACTTGTTGATAGAAAGATTATATACAGCCTCTGCACATGAATTTGGGTCTGATGAAACAGTTTGTTAAAGTTTTGCCAACTGAAGTACCTCATTTAGGCATTTCCTAGCTTGTCATTTGAAAACAATAAAGGCCGGTGTGTTTGATGGTCCACAGATTCAGCAGCTCATCAAAGAAGAACATTTCATCAGCACAATGTCAGACGTCGAAAAGAATGCTTGGTTGTCATTCAAAGCCATCAAGGACTTTCTTGGAAACACGAAAAACAAGAAATTGTCCAGAAACTCTTGGAGAGCTACAAAATGTTTGGTTGCATTATGAGCACCAACGTGCATTTCCTGCATAGCCATCTTTCTACCTTCCCGGAAAACCTTGGTGCAGTCAGTGATAAGCAAGGTGAACGATTCCACCAAGATTTGAAGGTCATTGAAGGACGGTATCAGGGTAGATGGGATGTACATATGATGGCTGACTATTGTTGGCGCAGCCGGCGGGATCGTCCTAAGACTGAACACTCCTGGAAAAACTATAAGCATAAATTTTTACCTTTACCGCTTACCCAATTAATTTTCAAATGTTTTACTGTAAAAAAAAAATGTCATAGAGTAACAACTAATCCTTTTTATAAACAAATGAAAAGTAAATAAACAGTACATTCAAGTTAATATTTAGTTTTTTACTTTTGTTTACTTTTTTTTCATTGTTTGTAAAATTTGTACGTTTTTTGAAAAAAAATCTGTATCGTAAAAACTGGATGTGATAGCAAAAAACTGTTGTCATTTCTGAATTCACCACCGGAAAATTAGTAAAAAACAAGTGTAAGATCTAACTGAACAAAAATTCATTCCCCAGTGTTATCATAGGTGGGTTTATGGCTAGGGTTATGCTATGCTATGCTAGGGCTATGCGGCAATGAAACAGAAGTTGGAAAACCTTGCAGTCTCATACTGGCTATAAACACAGCAGCATTGTGGCCATTTTAAGCACTATCAACTATCTTTGAGTATAAAACATGATAATCAAATAGTTCAAGATACTACAAGCAGTTTCTATTGATAACCATTGCTGTTAAGTTGCCCTAACAAATTTGATTGGCTATAGGTATTGAAAGTCAGTTAAAAGTGGTTGGAATTTCATAAACATTGTTGTGTATGTAGCTAGTGTTCGGCTCAGGTGATATGACAGATATATTGGAGACCTACCCTGATTTTCCCCTTGAACGCCTGGTGTTTAGGAACATTTAACCTCAGGCTTTCTCAGGCAGGATTACCATGAAATACTGATTGCTGAGGCGTAAGGAGGCTTTAAAGTAAATACCAAGGGCTTAAAAATTGGTCACCAGGGCCCTATACCCATTCAAAGTACACTGCTGGTTGGTTACATGTTGATAAAGATAGTGAAAAGGAAAGTAGAAAAAAGTTATTTAAAAGATCACCAAATGTAGACACACTCATTGCAGTGTATGTAACGTAGTAGCCAAATTGAAGGCTTATTTAAACTAAGATTCTGGAAAGTGAACTGTAGGACCTGCTAAACATAAATATGTTACAAATTAGGTCATTCATTTATTCAAGAATTTGCACGACAACACACTATAAACTACAGTGACATTGCAAGAAATTATAGAAAATATTAGTTCTGGATAGATTCATGGAATACCTTATTAACCACCTAAGCGTTACACTGAGGTCTAGATTTCTGTACCAAAAGTGATCCACTGTTTTTCATGAAATTTTTTTTTAAATTGTAGACCTGTAACTTACAGAAATATGTCCGAACAGGGGTTCTAGTAGATAATATGAATATCCAGGTAAGAAGCCGACCGGCATCTTGTGTTCCGCCGGCCGGCATCTTACCTGGTCCCGCTGGCACCCGACGAAGGCACCCGACGCTGGAGAGGGAGATCAGCGGACGATGATCGATGGAGGACGACGCTGGATGAGCACAGGGGAACCAGGTAAGTGGGGATGTGAAAAATCTCGGGGTTAACCATCCTTGCAATTTTTTTTGCCTGAGCGAAGGTTTTTTGTAATAGTCACATTAAACATTTACAATTGTGTATATGTTTGTAATTTTTATTGCTATTGATTAAAGTGTATTAAAGTTTGGATACCTTTAAAGTCTCATTTACTGTTTCTTTTCTATGTTCGTATTATTCTGATAAATTTACTGTACTCCTTTGGAAATTGACACCTTCAGTATCATACTTCTGTTTGTTTTGGTAACTTGTACTTCTGGGATCACATAACGTTGCTTTTTTGCATCTTTAATAGCAGATGCCTATAAACTCTTGCTGTTACATGCTGTGTACAGTTGTATAGTGTTATTCTGCCTGTTGATGAACAATAACAACGGCTGTGACATATAAAACTTGGCAACTCTCAATATCTATGGAAAGATGGTCAGGACCAGATTTATACTTTCTCTCCTTTAGGCCAGCTAACTAGTGCCCCCCCCCCCCCCCAAACAATACCAGTCTTTGACACTGACACACAAAACATACCATGAAGTAAGGGTGAGAGAAAGAATAGTGGGAGAAAGACAAGGAGAGGGAATGAGGTAAAGAGGAGACAGAAAAGGAGGGAGGGGGGAGAAAAGAAATAAAGAGAGAGTAATATTAGAAAGGGGGGAGGTAAGGAGAGAGAAACTAGAGAGGGGGGTGTGACGAACACCCTCTTTTAGCCCGCACCCCTGCTCTTAGACTTTCCAGCACACTCAGCAACAGTCACGCACCAGCAGGCTGAGGAGGGCCGTCATGCGGCAAGAGGTAGACTGACACCAAGTGCAGTTATGATTCTGCTTCTTTAATCCTGTCTCTGTCACCCACTGCCACTCCAGGCAGGGATGTCTCAGCAATCACAATGTTTATAGTACCGTTTTCGGGTTAGCAAGTTACACTATTTCTACTTAGAGCATTCAGAGATTCAGCTTGCAGTTTTTATAGTGTTTAATAAGTAAAAACATACAAAAAACACAGTGCATAAACAAATACAGAAAATAAACACTAATCAAATAACAATACTAGCAGAATCATAACTATTGTTGTCAAGGGTAATGGTGCGTGCTTCCGTCCAAGCACGTGGTGGCAGTCTACCTGTGATAGTGTTTTTGGCAGGGTTAACCATGATGTGGACTCTTACTGAACGTGCTGGAAAGTCTGTGTGCAGGGTGTGGGCTGAGAGAGGGCATCAGTCACATACCCCCTTCTTTTTTCTCACCCAGATGAGACTGAATAACAGTTAAATCATGGTGCATTTTGTGGGTATCCATTTTACATACCCCAAGAGGCAGCAGATTTCCCTACAAGCTACAGGTCCAACAATATCTCTTTAACTCTCTCCAACAATACAACATTGATGTCACCTGCAGGCAGGAAAACTAAAGGAATACAGTCGAATGCAGTTGACATTGTGGGACAGAAAAAAGGGGACAAATGCACAGAATCTGGTACCAATATGTCAGCTGCAAAAAATCTGAAAAAGTCACCAATCCCCATTAAGGTCAGAAAATGGTGATGTGGAACCTGATGTGAGGTAGTGAAACAGAGGGTAAAAAAAGATTGATGGTGGGTCAAGGTCCGGTTTAAAGATGACATTTTTTTCTTTGCCTTTGGATAGAGTGAATTTAAATGTCCGTGGAGTCTATTTTTTTCTGTTTCAGCTGTGGAGACCTTCCTTCACATTCTCCAACCCTTTTTTATGTAGATGTTGTGTAAGAGTTACTATACATAATAATTTTAGCATGGCACCCTTTATCGATGATAACGGTTTTATACTTAGTTACACCAAGATATAAACCATATAGAAAAAATTACACTCAACTTTATCAATCACATGCAACACATATTAACTGAAAAAAATATATACAGTTAAAGTCAATTGTGTGATTTTAAACTCCACATATGTTGGTCCATCAGCATCCTTAAAAACAAGATGATAAAAAATTGTTTGTTTTTGAATTGCATTCAAAATTGAATGCATTTTGTGTATGTGGTAATAAAAGAACTCCAGCATACCTTTGCAAGAGTTATGCAATTCTGGTACAGCCAATCAAGATGGACTAAGATTGTAATTTTGAAGAAGAAAAGGAGGAAGATGATGGCACCCCATGATAGAACAGGGATAGGGGACCAGCACAGGTTTCATTATGCTTTAATTCAAAAAGCCAGAACAAATATCCAGACATTGGACCTGATTTTTTAAAAGCTCCCCAAGACTGGAGAAGATACACTTTCATCAGTGAACATGATTGATCCAGAAAACCTGGAATGGTTTTGGTCCAGGATTGAAAATATTTGCTAACAAATAGCTTAATACTTTTAGGAAATCCATTCCAGGTTTGCTGGATCACCCAGGTTCACTGCTGAAAATGTATCTTATCCAGACTTGCAGTGCTTTAATAAATTAGCTCCATTGTATTCTAACCTCATTATGATTTACTTGGAGTACCTGTTCCAGTCAATGAGAAAGTTTTAAAACCAAACGGTCAGCATAACAAAAGCAACTAGTTTACTTAAAAGAAAGGTAATCCCCATATTTCTAAGCAGCATTATCATCACTTTTGTCTTTAGACCTATTGAGGGACAATACAAGTTCCTCCTTCACCCACCTTAATTGGACCATCTTTCCACCTAAGTGCAGGAAAAATTTAGATTAGAGATACAGAATAATACTTTCTCATTTGTGTTTTTTACAAATAGACATCTTCCTGTAAAATTACACATCATTACAAGATTCTCCACAGAATCGCATTAGAGTGTAAGGCCCTGGTCCAGCACCAGTGCTCAGCAGATGCCAATCCTCCAATCTAACCCTGCACTCTTCACGTAAAGGATATTCCCGCTAGTGGCACTGTCCCAGCACACAGTTGCTCACAGGGAGCTGGAAAAGAAAATTCAATTGGAAGTCAGATAGTCCGGGGTCAGTTAACTAGGTGATCCACAGGGAATTCATTACAGGAGCATTCAGCAGGGGTAGGTCCAGGAAACAGAACCAGGGCCTTTACACAGATATCAATCTGGCAAACAAGGTTTCCAAGGGTAAGAAAAAGCAGAGTCAGGGGTTTAAAAGTCTTGCAAAAATTTCCTTGAACTTCCAAAAGATCTGCGTAAAGTGACAGCAGGCAAATAGGATTTTTGCGTGATGGACAGTGTACAGAAGTCAGCAAAAACATTAGGACATTGAGAAAGAGTGTCTGAACATGTGAACTCAACCCTCTAGCAGCAGTCTCTGCTGTAAAACAGCAAGAGACCGCATTGTTAGCTGGCATCATGACCTGGATGACATTGTTAGGAATGCTACCCAAAAAGTTGTGGAGGAGTAGTGCGGTGACACTAGGCAAAAGGATGGAGGAACAAGGACCAAGCGTGGGTCAGTGAGAGCAATAGCAGTGTGTGGCCTCTTGTCAGCTATCGCCAGGGAGACCGCATTGGTAAGTGGCATGGAGAGCTGGATGTAGTGCATCGTCAATGCCACCCAGAAGTGTGTAATACAATTTTAGTGAATGGAGTACTGACAGGTGGCAGCAGCAGGAGGACGCGGTGGGCCCTGAGACGGAGCTGGGACCGCATTGGTAACTGGCATCTAGAACTGGGTGTAGCACATCATCAGTGCTACCCAGAAGTGTGTAATACAATTTTAGTGAATGGAGTACTGGCAGGCAGCAGCAGCAGGAAGAGGAGGCGGCAGTGGGCCCTGAGAAGGAGCGGGGACAGCGTTGGTAAATGGCATCTAGAGCTGGGTGTAGTGCATCATCAATGCCACCCAGAAGTGTGTAATACAATTTTAGTGAATAGAGTACTGACAAGCAGCAGCAACAGCAGGAGGAAAAGGCAGTGGGCCCCCAGAAGGAGCATGGACAGCATTGGTAACAGGCATCTAGAGCTGCATCTAGTGCATGGTCAATGCCACCCAGAAGTGTGTAATACAATTTTAGTGAATGGAGTACTGACAGGTGGCAGCAGCAGGAGGTGGTGGGCCCTGAGACGGAGCCTGGACCGCATTGGTAACTGGCATATAGAGTTGGGTGTAGTGCATCGTCAATGCCACCCAGAAGTGTGTAATACAATTTTAGTGAATGGAGTACTGACAGGTGGCAGCAGCAGGAGGAGGCGGTGGGCCCTGAGAGGGAGCTGGGACCGCATTGGTAACTGGCATCTAGAACTGGGTGTAGCACATCATCAGTGCCACCCAGAAGTGTGTAATACAATTTTAGTGACTGGAGTACTGGCAGGCGGCAGCAGCAGGAGGAGCAAGCGGTGGGCCCTGAGAAGGAGCGTTGACCACATTGGTAACTGGCATCTAGAGCTGGGTGAAGTCCATCGTCAGTGCCAACCCAGAAGTGTGTAATACAATTATCTGAAATTTGTGATTAAACGTAGAAGGGCCAGACCAAGATGTTTTGTGTGCCAGCACTGTTGCTGTGGTCTGTGGTGCCTGAAGCGGTAGGAAGGTAGACGATATTGCTAGTTTGCATCATGAATAGTGTTGGTGTTCGAATTCGGGTTGTCCTTATATTCGACCCGAATAAGGCTGTTCAAATTCAGATAGACACGACCTGAGAAACACGGGATTTGACTTTGCAAATTCCTGTGTAAAACAATGTGTTAAAAAAAAAAGAGGCTTTAATGTTAAAAGTAATTTAAAGTAATTTATTGAATGTGTGTGATTTGTGTAACTAACTTTTGTTTTTTTTACAGCTTATACCACAATGACAGGATGATTCTCCTGTCAGTGTGGGATCCCCGGGCGCTAGGGGTTAAATGAGGTGGGTTAAATTTTACTTTCCTCAGCCAATCACAGAGCACTAGAGGTGAATGAATAGGAAGATATGTCCCCATGGGTTTCCTGTGTACTTGTATAGAGAATCAGCCACAGACTCAGCACAGGAGCAGTGTGGGTTCACAGAGGCATCTTGGTTGGCCAGTGAGTCCTTGTGTCAGTCAATCAGTGACATCTGCAGTGGGGGTATGATAGTTGTTAGTAACCCACCTTTCGTTCATTTTCAAAAAGGTGAGGCGATTGACATTTTCCGGCGACAGTCGTGATCGGTTGTCCATGACCACTCATCAGCCGCACTTAAGGTTCTTTCAGACAGAACACTAGATACCGGGCACGAAAGAAGCTTGATGGCATACTGTGCCAACTGCGGGCAGATTTCAAGCCTGTTGACCTAAAAATTAATGGAGTCACTACTGTCAGGATAGGCATCCTCCTCCTAACTGCTGTCATCAACACCACCACCACCAGCCAGAAAAGAGCCAATGTAATCGTGCAGCATGCGCTTCATGCGTTCTCGATTGGTATTCCCCCTGCACTTCACTTGTTTGAGGTGGCCGCATGAGGTTTCGCCAGTCATCCAGAAAATCCCCGTCTTGGCCTAGACATTTGGATGTGTGTGGCCTGCTGCCACTACTGCTGTTGCTGCCACTACAGGAGGATACGGTGGAGGCAGTCTCTCCCTGAGCTCCCTGTGTGGAATGTGGTGCGTGGAACTCCTCACACAGCCAGTCGCATAGTATTCAGCTCAGACAGGTCAATTTTTCTTTCTTGTGCCAGGTTGGGTAGAAACTGTGACATTTTGTCTTTGTAGCGGTGATCCAGAAGAATGGCCTGCCAGTAATCATCCTGGTTTTTGATGCTGCAAATGCGGGGGTCCCTCCGTAGGCATCACAACATGTGGACACACATAAGAAAGAGGGGTTCCCTGGGGTCATCCTCTATCTGTTCCTTAGTAGGCACCAAAACATCTTCCTCCTCATCACCCACCTCCTCCTCTTCAAGCTGCAGCAATTCCTGTTGTTCCATCGCCCGCACAATGCCTGGGGTGTGACAGCACAAATGTGGGTTGGACGGGTCCTGTCCAGCAGACCCAACATGGTCTCCCTCATCATCATCATCATCATCTTCCTCCTCCTCTTGGAACTCCTGATGCTGGCCAGTATCCCTTCTTGCTCCTGCTGATGCTGGCTGTGTGGTATGGAGTGTAATGTCACCCTCATCCTCCTCTCCCCTTTCTTCCCCTTCTGTCCCATCGCCACTTTCCATCAGGCCACACAGGGTATTATCAAGCAGAAAGATGATGGGTATGACGTCGTTCCAGCCTGACCGCTCCTGACTCACAATGTTTGTGGCCTGCTCAAAGGGGGCCAGTAACTTGCACAGCATCTCCATCTGAAGCCACTGGTCACTGATAAATAAACAAATAGCTCAGTTGTGTGGCTGTACCAAGGGGCCCACTGCCTTCATGCACCACGCTGACAAATTAATGGCGGAAGGCTAGCTTTTGCTCACACAGACGCTGGAGCATGTGCAGGGTGGAGTTCCATCTAGTCACAGTGTCATAAATCAGTCTATGCGGTGGCAGCCTCTGTTGGAGCTGGATCATGCTAAGCGGGATGGCAGCAGTAGGGGATCGGTGGACATGGCTGCAGATGGAGCGAGCCTGTCTCAGTAAGTCCTCCAGTCCTGGGTACATGCGGAGGAACAGGTTCAGTATGTACGCAAAGCAGGGCACATGTGTTATGCGACCCATGTGCAGCGCAGCCACAGGGTTGGCCCACACTGTTGTCGCACACTACGTTGCCTGTTGTGAGCCAAGAGTTCTCTGGCGGTGTGACTTTTCTCCCCCAAGGACACCAGTCTTAGCACTGCCGGGCAACGCATGTCCTTGAGGGAGCCGTAGTGGTGTGCCCACTTAACTACAGTGTCCTCTGCTGCTGGCCTTTCAGGAGGAGTGTCGAAAAGAGAGGGGTTGACGGTAGAAGGAATGCAGGAGGAGGAGGGAGAGGACTGGGATGGCCCATGCTTTCCCACCACAACCCCCGGTGGGGGTACCAGGTGCTGTAATGCCTCTTGCAGACTGCCCACTGAGCTATGCAAGGCCACCCAGTGAGCAGTGTAGGAGAGGTAACGTCCCACTCTGTGCCTGGTTGTCCAGCTGTCCATGGTGACGTGGATTTGGCTGGACACCGAGAATGCCAATGCTCGGGAGATGTTATCTATTACATGTCCATGTAAACTGGGTACAGCTGTGTGGTAGAAGTATTGCCTGCTTGGTATATTCCAGTACCATTAGGGGGGCTGAAGAGGTCACTGGAGTACCCATCTTGCAGTGACAAACATCATCTGACACCAGGAAACCTGCGGGCAGAAGCTGATACTAAGTCTGGCTGGCACCAACCTCCTGAGACGTACTAGCAAAGACAGCTGGAGCTGTAGAAGGAGTCAATGGAGGTGGAAGAAGAGACGATGATGTGGGTGCACCTCCTTCAAGAGAACGCAAGTACTGCTCCCACTTTAGTTTGTGGTTCTTGCATATGTGGAAAAGCAGGGATGTTGTACCCAAATGTGATCTGGCCTGTCCTCTGCTGATCTGCCTGTGGCACAGGATGCAGATTGCTACGCACTCGTCATCATCAGCATGAAAAAGGACCACACTGGAGAGGTGTGTGCAACCACTCTGCTGCTCTTTTTCTTTGCCTGTCTCTGCTTCTGCTGAGTGCCCTGCGTCTGCTCCACCTCCCCCACGGTCACATCGTCTCTGACTGTTCCCCTGCTTGTGCCCACTCCTCTGTCTCTGGGACTCACATTAGGCAGATTGGCGGCCCCTTCCATCCCCAGTCTGTTGCTGCTGCCTTTCCTCTACGTCTGTTTTGGAACTGCTGTTAGCACTTACACGCACTGGTGGTTTCCAGGTGACATCACGGTCATCATCATCCTCATTTTCATCTAAGCCAACATGGGAAAGTCATTGGAAGGTACAGGCACATTTGCCACGCTAACTCCTGTGTTTGCTCCTGTCACGGCTGTGCTGGTTACTGCTGCTGCTGCTGCAGAAGAAGAGCTTGCTGCACTTGAGGCCCCTGAGACCCAGTCCACAATCATCTCCACATGACGTGGCTGTATGATTGTATTCCGCCCACTCAACACATCTACCGGCGTACTGGTGCGGCACACACATCTCAGACCTGTTTGACAACTTGTGCTGCTGGTGCTGTCCTACAGTTGTAGACTCTCGGGGAGTATGCCCCCTGCCAAATTCGGCAGGTCGCCCAACGGCACGCCTTCCCCTGGGTCTACCTCTCATCTTTTACATATTCGGGCAAAAATGCACCTGTACCAGACCGTTTCTTTGGTCAATAGGAACAGGTATCAAAAACTGAAATATCTGTATTTATTTCACAGAAGGCCAGAAGTTTAACTGTACCAAACGGTCATCTTTGGTAAATAAGAACAGGTATCAAACATTGAAATATCTGTATTTATTTTACAGTAGGCCAGAAATTTAACTGTACAAAACAGTATTCTTTGGTAAATAGGAACATGTATCAAACACTGAAATATCTATATTTATTTTACAGTAGGCCAGAAATTTAACTGTACCAAAAGGTCTTCTTTGGTAAATAGGAACTGCAATTGATTTTATTTAGCTTTAGTGAATGTACAGTGTGAAAAAAGATGACTAACAGTGTCTTCACCAATACACAATATAGATTACACTAAATGTGCTGACTGCTGACAATTTAACAAAACTGACTAGCTACTTGCTCATGTAAAAGTAAAGATGTCTGCCTAACCTATTCTACATACACAATATCGTATACTAAACAGTAGAACAGGATATATGTGCTATAAAACACAGTACTATGTAGCTAAAAATTCAATAGGAAGGCTCCTACACTGTCCCTGTCACAATACACCTCTCTCCCTGCGTCTATCCTATACACAGAACACAAGATGGAGTGACTAACCCTTCCCTCCTACCCTGTATATATATGTCTCCTACCCCATATATATGTCTGTGCTCAGATCCCCCATGATTGGCTGCTGGACCTTGCTGTGCATCCTGGGATCAAAAGATTCACTCCCAGAGGCGATTCCTGCCAAAATTTCTCTGCGTTACCGCCCCCCCTGCCTTTTCCCCTTGGTTCATTCGACGGGAACACGACTTCATGGCGAACCACAAGGCTGTTCTCGCTTACATGTTCGGTAAGCCAAAAAGGCCCGATCCTCACAGCAAGATCAAAATTACATGTCTTGCTTGCTCATCCCTAATAACCACCCCATTGGAAGGTCAGTCCAGCTAAATGCTACAATGGACAACTGGTGCCTGGGAAGCTATAAAAACAAAGGCAAGGCAAAATCATAGACAGAAACTAATCTGCCATTTGGATAAAACACATACTCTAAAATTCCCTTAGCTGCTCACAGTCTCAAATGCATGTGCTGAGGATGCTGAGATAGGCACATGCACTACTAAAGAAAACTAGGAATGCTGCAAGCTGCAGAGCAAAAAACAGACAACTAGTTTCTTGATATCCTTTGCTGCTGGAAGCAACACCTTTGGGGGGAATAAACAGGGCATGCTAGACTGCGTTTGCAGGATCACCAGCCAGATAATTTGTATTAAATTTTGGTTCTTACCTCTGCTAGACATGAATTAGGTAGAGCCACCTCTCTGTCAATTAACTTAATACTTTGAGGCTCAAAAGTTTTGTGCGTGAAAATTAATTGTGTATTTTTCTATTTACAGTTCGTACATACATAATAATTATACAGTATAGTTTTTTAAACATATATCCTATATCTTGTTAGTGTCACAGCATTTGGATATTTCTCCTAGACATGGATTTGCCAGCACCATATAACATAGGTCAATTGCAAACAAAAAAGGGGGACCTGTTAAGGTCACCTATTTCCCGACACGTTTCGCCTATTATAGGCTTCCTCAGGGGTGTGTTGTTGCAGGAGTTGTATAGTTTTTATTTAGTACACATCCTTTTGGTAAGGCTGCGCAGTTTCAGTATGTTGAAAAGAAAGTGTTTTGGCATTTTTTTTTCTCTGGTGCCATATTTAAACTTCCAAAGGATTTGGTTCCTGCTAGGCTATTATTCCTCATGCATTACGTATGGTAAGTAAGTTCTGCTTGTGTTGTTGGATATGGTTCTTGCTATTTAGTAAAGCTATTTTTAAAGCTTTGGAGATATGTGTTTTTTAAATATAATAAAAGAGGAGAAAAGGAAGAAAAAAACGTATATGTTGTGCAGGTGTGTGTAAATAAATATATATATATATATATATATATATATATATTGTGAGATCATAGCAACGGGGGTGTTTCAAACAGTAAACAGGGCCAGCAGGTTAAAAGTGCATCAAGGGGTATATTCATTAATACTATTTTTACACAAAAACAGGCAAAATAAAACAAACAGCAAAATAAAGCCTGGCCACTTGGCCACTAACTGTTAGTTCCCTTTACGAACAATCCAGCCTAACCTAGGGCTGTGCAGGACTTTAAGGCCCTAACCATACATCTTTTCCAACAATGTCTGTATCTGTGTCTGTATCTGTATCTGTATCTGTATCTGTATCTGTATCTGTATCTGTATCTGTATCTGTATCTGTATCTGTGCTCACAGTTCAGCTTGGACCTCTTCCCAGCTCACCAGCCAAGACAGAGCCACAGGAATAATCAGTCTGGGAGTTTATATCCCCAGCCTGATTTCTAGGATGGGTTTCAGCTGAGATAATTACACCTGATTATACCCAGGCCTCTTTAGCTCCCCCATCTGGTCAAGAAGCTAATTGTAATCCAGCCTGGTACTTCAACTCCACCTTCAGATCAAAAGGAAAAATGTCTGACTAAACAGAAAAATACTCTGCATATAACCGGTACCTGGGCAAACTCTGTGATTTCTTTGGCCAGCTGTTACATACACCACCACCCCCCCCCACCACCACCTTTTGTTTCAACCTTAGGATTGGGACACAGGCTGCCAAGTAGGTATGAACCTGAGATCAGGAACATTCAGACTGATGTGGCAGTAGGCTGCCATTGAAGACCTGTGTCTTCCTTTTTTCTAGGTGAAACACAACAAACAAACAAACAAACAAAAAATGTTCTTTTAGTGCTCTGGCATCTTTAGGTGACTTTGGCAAAGCGTCTTTTCTTCAAATCAGTTTCTTCCAGATCCTCACTGTACTCTTGAACATCATCCTTCAGCTCCAGTAGTTCTTCCTTCTCTTTTGTTAGTAACTTCTTCTGCTCTTTCAGCTTGGTGCAGGTATCACTCAGTTCTTGCTTTATCTTTACTACTTAGTTGAACCTTCTTGCTTGGACCGCACTTTCTGCTTTCGTCCAGGTTTCTCCCTTTTTGTTGTAGAGCCTCTCCTGTGCATCATGTATTTTCTGATTAAATATGCCAGGAAGAACATGAACAATGCCAATTAGGTCAACTGTAGACCGTGGCTGAGCAATGGCCTCCTGACTTCTGCATTTAGCATCCCTGAATCTTGCCAATGCTTGATGGTAAGCGTGTTTGCGTGCCTTGGTAAAGAGAGATCCCAAACGAACATAGTAGCTTGCCTTGTCATTTGACACCCCAAATCCCTCTGTTTTTGCTGCCTCCTTTTCTAGTTCCTCATCAGTTGGGGGTGGGTATTGTTCAAGAAGAGTTTCAGACTTTGAAAGAGCAGTATTAACACCGCGGCTCATTTTGCGCACCACACTGCTCTCAAGCACAGTGTTGATGCTTCCATTTATAACAGACTTGGTTATCTCCACACTGTCATACACTGTTTCCTTGGTCTTATCAACCACTCCAGTTAAATTTTGAATCACTGCATCTTTAGCACCAATGACAGTTTCTAAGGCATTAGTTACAATCTTGTCACTTGGCTAAAACAAAGTGGGCAGCCTCTCTTCAATCCTATCTAGTCCAGTGCCAGCTATGTTGCTTGCTACAGCAAGCTGAGGTTCCAGTTTCTGTATTATTGGCATGACACTATTAACAGCCACTGTGGTGATGGTCTTCACATTTTTCTCTGCCACACCCCAATCACATTTAAATCGCAATTCATTGTTGTGAGACTTCTGATGTTGAATAAAGCCTTAAGGGTCATTGAAGACTGTATCACAATGGGGACAGTGAACTTTGGCTACATTCTCAGTAGGCTTTTGCAGTATGTGCACTTTCCTGGTTCCACCCTGCGTAAACCGAACATGACAAACGTAGCATATAGCTTTTACACAGAACCAGTTCTTATGTGCCTCTGCATGTGAGGATCAAGATTTGAGCGTCTGGGACAAATATAGCTGCACAGCTTACATTGGAAAGTTTTCTTTACTCGTTTCTTTTTAATTTTTGTTGGTTTTGGAAGCTTTGTGCACTTTTTCAGCCTTCACATCCACTGATGTAGCAACACCTTCCTTAACATGCTCCTGGGCATCCTGTTCATTAGGCACAACAGGGACAGTTCCTTCCCTCTTTACTTCACCTAATTTACTAAACTCCTCCCACGCCTTTCTGGAAACAGGGATACTTTTATGGGTTTCTTTGTAATCTTCAATTTTTCCTTCTGAATTTTCTCATTTACAGCTTTTTCCAACTGTTCTGAAAGTAGAGCCACTCTCTTCTCCATGACTTCAGTAGACTGTGTGAAGTGAGGTATGGCACTATTGTGCTTGCTACTGTACTGGTAGGCCAAGCCCAGTTGCAGATTGCCAACCTCTTCATCTTTCTCTTTTGTCCCTTCATTCTCATCATTTTCAGATCCAACATCTCCTTCTTCAGCTACCATTGGCTTAGCTTCTTCTTCCTACCCTTCAGGCTGTTCTTTTGTCTTAGCTAAAACAGGGTCCCATCCTTTAGCTTGGACTTCAACCAGAGGAAACTTTTCCCCAGCCAACACAGGAACACTTTCAGCAGCCTGCACCTCAGTCTCAATCAGCACAGAAGTATCTTACATAGGGATATTTTCTGCATTCTGACCCTCAGTTGGTAGAGGAGCAGTTTCTTCAGCTGAAGGTTTTGCATCTGTTTTGATTCCTTGGACTCTTGTGATGGAGGTTCAGAAACAGCTGGGGTTGTAGAGAGGCAAACCTTTCAGCTGGGGCTTCAGAAGAGTCCCCAGTTCTCTCAGAAGCTTCCATATCCTCATCTGCAGCTTCTGTCTCTTAAAAATTTTTTCACCTTTTTCCTTTTCCTTCAGCCTTTTGCGCTCTCCAGTCAGCAAAAAAATTCATCTGCTTTGCCCTGGGTAACAACCTTTTCTGGAGGTCCGCATGTGTCTGGTAAGTCCATTTGTGCACTCGTTGGGCCCGCACCGCAGGAATCATGCCCAGACTCCTCAAAATTTCAGTTTTAAGCTTCACATAACACTTGGCGTTGTCAGTGCCAGGTAACCATACACCTTCTGTGACTCCCCTGTCAGAAACTGGGCAACTATACCCGCCCACTGCGCTTGGGGCCAGTCCTCTCTCTGCGCAGTTCTTTCAAATGAGGTCAAAAACACCTCAGGATCATCATCCACAGTCATTTTTGGCACCAACTGGGTTACCTGAAAAACTGGCATACGCCCAGCACCTCTCTCAGCGTCAGCCTGCGCTCGTAAAGATATCTGCTGTTTTAGTGCATCTAATTGTTGTTGGTAGCTCTGTGCTTATATTTCTAACAATTCCTTGTAGCGGGCCTCTGCTTTTTCCAGTCCTAGCAGCAATTGTTGGTTAGTATGCTGTTGGTTGGCATTTGCCAAAACAAGCTGTTTTAGTATCTCCTCCATGCTGGCCTTCCAAACACCCGCTTATACAGCTGACCACATCCTCCACCATATGTGAGATCGCCCGTAGCAACAGGGGGTGTTTCAAACAAGAAACAAGGCCAGAAGGTTAAAAGTGCAACAAGGGTTTTATGCGCTAATAGTATTTTCACACAAAAACAGGCAAAATAAAACAAACAGATGAATTACAAACAACCCAGCCCAACCTAGTGCTGTGCAGGACTCTAAGGCCCTAACCATACATCTTTTCCAACAAAGTCTGTGTCTTTACTCACAGTTCAGCTTGGACCTCCTCCCAGCTCACCAGCCAAGACAGAGCCATAGGAAGGCTGGGAGTTTATATCCCCAGCATAATTTCAAGGATGGGTTTCAGCTGAGATAATTACATTACATGTAAAAGTTTTGACATTTGGGTTGTCTAGAATAATTGCTCTTTAGCAAAGACTTGTACTGTAAGTACATATGTTTGGATTTGTGTTTTGGATTCCATTGTGAGCAATTTCACTTTTTCCTAGCTACAGATACTTCCCTGTTTGCATCTCTGGCAATGGTAAAGAACAATCTTTTTTTCTATATTTTTTTGATGTTTTCAGTTTTACATAGATAAAGATACATATTTTTGTACTACCTCATTACAGGAATAAAAGCCCTGGAAAAAAGCATCCCAGAAAGAAAATACATCTGGCTTCTCCCAGTCCTATTTGTCGATCCTATAAAAGAGGACAAGGGACAAGAGAAATCTCACCCTGTAAAATTATTATTAGAAAGAGGTCACTCTCTCATTCCACAAGTAAATCAGTGGTGCACCCGGTAAGCAAATTATGTTGGGCATGTGGCGCATCTAAGCTGGTGTGTGCTATATGCTTTAAAGTGGCATGTCGAGATAAAGAGAGTCCAGGGAGATAAAATGTTACACTGATCAGGCTTTTTCGGAAAGTCTAAAGAGACTCACTGCAGAGCCCAGCTCCAACTCACAGAATGAGCCGATAAGGCAGTGAAAACCTTCCGAGGATTCAGAAATTTCTGGTTCAGAAAGGGAAGAAGAGTGCCCTTTCTCTTTTGATTTTTCATTAGTAAATGCTTTCCATTAGAGAGGCCATTCAGTGGGAAGAAGCCTTTCCTTCCCCACCAAAGAAAAGGAGATTTTCGTGGCAGTGGTTGCTTTCTGAGACTTCAGGGCATATGTCTCTACCATTACCTAGATGATATCCTGGTTCTGGCAGATTCCAAGAAGCAGCTTGTGAAAGACAGGGAACAAGTGTTAACTATTCTAGCATAAATAGGTTGGTTGGTAGACCATCAGAAGAGTCAACTGTGTCCTACCCAAGTAATGGAATATCTTGGGGTAACAGTCCATACAAAGAAAACAAAGGTGTGCCTTCCCCTACGCAAGATAAGTCAAATAAGAGAATGGGCTGTGCGGTTCTCAAGAACCCAAACAGTGGCTGCAAGGAATGCATGAGTTTACCTAGGGCTAAAAAATTCCTGCATCCCAGATGGCACATGTGGAGATTACAAATATGTTTCCTAACTGAGTATCAGTGAAACAGGAAATTCACCTTCCATTACCAGTACGAAAGGATCTGTTATGGTGGGAATCAACACAGAATCTATCCAAAAGAAGTGTAATTAGAACAAGGAGATTGGATAATTTTCACTACAGATGCAAATTCAAATGGGTTGGGGAGCCCATTGCGACAAATACCAGGTTCAAGATCAATATGGGGGTCCATCGACAGGAATTGATGGCCAAATGGCAGGGACTTAAAGCTTTTTCAAAGATTCTAGTACACAAGAAAGTGAAGATCTTGATGGACAACAGGACATCAATTATTTTCTGATAGGCAGAAGAACATCTCCAAGACCTCTCCTCAACCTATCTTCTGTACAGAATCAACTGGCAGACACTAAGCAGATCCTTCCTAGATTCCAAGGAATGGTCCTTTAATTTCAAATATCTACAGCCGATCTTTCACAGATAGGGGACTCTAGTGGTCGATTTAAAGGCTTTCAACTCAATGCTTAGGTCCCAATCTTTTGTACCAGATTCCATTGCAGTCAGACACTGACACAGGAAGCTTTTTCCATCAGTTGGAACTTCCCAGTTCTTTATGTATTCCCTCCAATACCGTTAATCTTGAGGGTGCTTTTGAAAATCGCGAAAGAAGCGAAGATAGCAATAATGATTCTTCCGCATTTGCCAAGAAGACCATGGTTTTCCAAATGTAAACTAAATGCTAGTAGCTCCGCCTTGATTCCTACTGGATCAGGAAGACCTGTTGATACAGGGAAATAGGCACAAACCCGCACCATATTATTAAAGGCTGACTGCCTTTCTGTTGAAAGGAACAGGTGTCTAACAGCAGGTGTGTCATCAAGTTGCTGAAACCATTTTAAAAGCACATAAGCCAACAACTAACAGAACTTACTTTAGGATATGGAAAAAAATGTTCCCAGATGGCACAAGAAGCAGGATTCTCTGCAACAGATCCATCCCCAGCTCAAATCTTGGAATTCTTACAATCAGCACTGGATAAAGGCCTTAGTTACAGCACTATAAAAATACAGGTATCTGTTAAGACCATTATTCCCAACATGGGACCTGCTGCGGGTACTTAAAACTCTTTACTAGCTCCTTTCTATTCCATTAGGGTGTGTTCCATAGAAAAGCTTTAGGAGTCACAGAGCTTCAATCTCTGTCGAGTAAAGAACCCTACTTTTCTGTCTCTTCAGAAAGAGTACGTTTATGTCCCTCCCCACAATCTCTTTCATAAGTGTTTCATAGAAAACTGGGAAGCAGTACTACCGGCAATGAATGCTACACAGGCAGGAATTCAGGAAGGGGGAGATGATTTGGAAAAGTTGGATATGGTTCAGATAATATCCACCTATTTAAAAAGAACACAGGGTTTTATAAAAACGGGTAACTGTTCGTATACCCCAGCAGACCTAAAAGAGGTCAGGCGGCTCCTGCAAGGATAATTTCTTTCAGGATTCTGGAAACAATCAAATATGCTTACTCCTTTATGGGGTTGACTCCACCACAAGAGCTCAGGGCCCACTCAACGAGGGGCATGTCGACATCATGGGCTTCCTACGCAAAAGTTCCAACGGAAACAGTTTGCAAAGAAGCCAGCTGCAAGTTGCCCAATAAGCTTATTACACATTATAATTATTTATATTGTCTTATATATTTCTCAGAGTTAAATATGTTGCTTTACAATGAATGCAAATATTTATCAGTGTATATATGTTAATGTTGGGTGACTTGACTGAATTTGTCATTCTGACAATTATATACATTCCACAATCGCTGATACTGTATTATTATTTTTTTTTTAATGTTAGAAATGTTTTGCTGTCCAGCTTTGTATTATCAGATCTGTCAGTTCGGTATTTCTGGGCCTAAATAACTTTCATTTTCTTTTCCTAAACAATTTTACTTTGTGGAGCCTACGTGCAGTCCTACAGTTTATTTTTAGACACTATCAATGTGAACATTGTACTTTACTGCCTTCAAAAGCTCAAGGAAAACGAAAGTAACATACAGTCATAAGACTACATATTGCAGTGAGGTGCACACAGCAGAAGGCAGAGCAGCAAGGCAGGTAAGGTCTTCAACAATCTCTTCTTTTATGTCCTTACATCAAAACATATTTATATCCAAGATTATTTTCCTAGCTTTGGATTGAACTAAATTCAAACTTCTGAAAGATTTCACTTAAGTTAGAGGCTCTTCTGGAGAAATGATTTTAAGTAGTAAAAAGTTTTATGTGCGAGATCAGGTAGTGAAGGAAACCTTCTAACAGTGGCAGAAGTGAAAAGAGGAGAGCCCTAAAATCTGTGCCAGCTTTTTTCTGATTTACAGAAACAGGTTTGTTGCCATAATAGGATGTGAGGAAAAATAAACTCTAAAATTTCTCATACAGAGCAGTAAAACATGACAGGGGTCCTATCCATTCCTCATTCCATACAAAACAAATAAAAATATGTTTTGGGTATAGAGTACAATTTGGGCATATGGAAAGTAAACAAATTAAAGCAGCATGGATTCTTGAATTCATCTTACATTGCTGGCTCTACTTTAAGCTTTAAATTTGTTTTAGTCCATATTATATTTCTTTTCGAATAAATAAAAATGACTGCTTGTAATTTTTTGTTTTAAAACCTTAGTTAAACTTTATCTCTCATTTTGAGTCTGATTCATCAAGCAAAATTAGAAACTCGCCTCACTTGCCGTGTATTCGCGATCTGAAATCGGACGCCAAAAACCTTTTTATCAACCACTTTTCACCTGTCGAGAATAAGCTAGCATATTCACCCGGCATTTATCAACTGAAATGCTCACTCGCTTCGAGCCGCACTTCTCCGTGAGCTTGAGATTAGCGAGCTTGCATTAAAAGTCACTGTTACCCTAAAACATCATTCTTTTAAATGGCACACATCTTACACTTAGCCCTAATTAAAAATGTTTGGGCTGTTCAAATGTTTCAAACATATATATTAGCTAAGAAATGAGCATATTTTTAAATGACCTAATATTTTCAGGTTCGGAAAGAGTTAACGTATTTCAGCTGTTTACATAGGCTCCTACCTAAACGCTTACGATGCCCGACCCGAGGATCTGCCTGGTGATAAATACTTGCGAGTTCGGGCAGGTGAGACCTTGCTTTTGCCAGGGGACTAGATCATCCAACTAAATTCTTCTTTGCTTACATAGATATATATATATATATATATATATATATATATATATATATATATATATGTGTATATCTATATCCAGTGTCATGTAAATTTAGTGGTGTCTGTGTGGTCTCTATATTTTGATGTGACCTTTTAGCAGATGGGTTTGTTTTGAATAACATTTTTTGAAAAATTTTGTAGTTGTTTGTTTTTTGGGGGTTTGTTTTTATGTGGTCTCTTTTACAATCTCCCAGGACCTACAATTTAAAAAGTCAATTATGCTTGTTTTTAAGAAGTTCCCTTCTATGAATTCTTTGAAAGGCTAAAAAGAGCACAATTAGCTTATTAAAACTTGGTTGATGTGCATAGTTGTGCACCAAACCCCTGGAGTGTGATGTGCATTAATATGCGCCAATGCATAACTGCTATGTGCCCGTGAACTGTGTTCTATCGGTTCAAAAATGCGCGGGCCAATATTCCAGAAGAATCTTCATTCCCGTAAGTTTTTCTTTTTATGTGTATATTGTTTGTTTTGCTTCATGTGCACTAATGTATGTCCATACATGTATGTATGTATGTATGTATGTATGCATTTATGTGTATACATATAAAAGAGAAATTATAGGAAGAAATAGGCAATTTTTTGGGGGCATATTGCTTAACATGCTTCAAATTGAAAAGATTGCCTATTTCTTCTTCCCCAAACCAGTCCAGATAAAATAGTAATAATGAAAATGTATGTATTTATATGCATTTAAATGTATTTTGACATACACACACACACAAGTGAAATCACTAAATGGCCGTTGATACATGTATTATAACATCTTTGGCAACAATTCTTTTTTCAAATATTTGATTTCTATAAAGCCAAACTAGAATGAAATTTGAATCAGATCGCGAATGCTTAGTGACATTTATTTGACATTCATACTATTGTGTGGTGACATATTAAAAAAAAGTGCTAATTAGTATATATACTGTAATGCGCCTGGGCACACAAACCACAACCAACTCCAGATATCCTTGAATCAGGTTTATTCAAAACAGCACAGCACAGCAAGGGTTAATTTCAATCAAGCAAGGTACAGAAGGATAAGGCAAATGCAGGTCAGTAACAATCCGAGGTCAGGGCTGGCAGAGTTCAATCAGAGTTAGTTTCAGACCAGGTCACTGAGGAGATGACAAGCAGATAAAGTTTAACATACACAAAGACACACCCAAGCACACTGTGGTAACAGAGGCTATATCGGGCAATGGTGTAATGGACAGGCTCTCCTTAAATGGCCAGGATGACCAATCACCTTGCGCCACCTGGCACTGTCTGATAGGAGACTGAGTAAATCCCCTGCAGCTGATTGGCCGCAGGGAATTCAAACTAACTCTGTCCCGCCCTAGGGCGAGGCAGCCGTGTGCCACGCCCTCGGGGGGTACAAGAGGGACGCATGGTGACACGCGCACCTCTTCCCACAGTACCCCTAGGACGTGCACTACTTTGCACTTGCAAAGGAGTGCTGGGAGCAGGAACCACATCCAAAGGGATGCAAGGGCTGCTGCCTGGCTGAACAGTACTTTGGCCAGGGCGGATCCCTCCGCCTGTAGAGACAGACAAGCTGTGAGCAGGGCAGCAGCCTCGGCCATGCTGCCTGCTACTGTGGCGTCCCCCTCTGTGGCTGGGAACCCCAGGGACACCGCGGGCTCGCAGGGCGGGTAAGTTCCTTACATATACATCTTGATTTAAATCAAGTGATTTAAAGTGTTGCAAAGCAAAGCAAACCAAAAAGTATCACAAAAGTGCAACAAATGAAACAATAAATGAATCAATTTTGTGAATGAGTATAATATAACATAAAAATATAGTACTTACTCAAAAGAAGATGAAGCATTAAGGCTTAGTCTACACGGACTGTTTCCGCAGCATTTAACCTGAGGCTTTTAAAGCCCATGTTTGAAGTCCCCATGCATTCCAATGGGCTAATCTACACCAGGACGTTTCCTTCAGGCACGTTTTTGAGCGTTATCTTAAACGTTGCTTGCAATGTTTAAAAAATTAAAGCGCTGGATAAACGCGGGAAAACACTTGAAAACGCTTCCATTTAACTCAATGGAGGCTTTTTCAAGCGTTTTTAAGCGTTTATGAAAGCTTCCATTTTTTACACATATTTTAACCCTTTCAGGGGATGAGTAAAGGGTTTTATGTACCCCTGTACCCATTCCCTGAAAGGGTTAAAAGTAAAACTTTTATAAACGCTTTTATAAACCGGGTCATAGGCGTTTATAAAAGTTTTTTAGCGTTTTAAAGTTAAGGTTTAAAACGCTTGTAAAAGTGCATGAAAACGCATATAAACATGGTAGGAACGTTTATATGCGTTTTTAAAATCGTTCATGTAGACCCAGCCTAAAGATTCAAACTGACCTGTAATGGACTGTAGATGCGCACAGAACAGGGAGCAGGTGTGTGCTAAATAATTGCTATGACCTCACCATTGACAGAGCTTAACAGATCCTCCTGAATCGCGCAGCTGCAAACTAAATGCCTTAATTGGCATATTCTCAACCCCTATTGCTCATTTATCAAGGCAGGAATCTGGCTGTCTAATGTTCTAGCACTCGGCTCCAGCTTGCGGAAATATGCCTTGTATATCGGCGGATAGTGAGCTTACCCACACTTGCTTGATTAATCAGGTCCATTGGGTCTACAAGGCAGGAAGTGAAGGGAGAGATTCATAAGAAACAGGTGGGTTTAATCCTCCTCTACTCATTGTGCTGTGTGCTACCGTGACGTAAGGCAGCCCATTAATTTAAACCCATGGATAGCCTGAGGTACAAAGCGTTGCACGGGGAAACATGAGGTATATTGTGTTACATGTGGGAACATGACATACAATGTGTTACACAGGGAAACATGAGGTACAATTCATTACACATGAAAACATGAGGTACAATAAAATACATGTAGAAACGTGATTACTTGTGGAAGTGTGAGGTACAATGCATTACACATGGAAATATGCAATGCAAAGGGTTACAGATGGAAGTGTGAGGTACAATGAGCTATATGTGGAAATATGAAGTACAATGTGTTGTGGTGAGTTGACATAGCAAACTAAATTGTGGTGTTATTCAGAATTTGTGTTACATGTATTACCATACAGTTCAGTGCCGCACTGCATAGATATGAACACAGCAGTCAGGTCATGCAACTTACCAAGTAATAGCAAAAGCTTCTCCACACATCCTGTTGCTGTAACAACTGTTTCTTTTTAGGTTGACCATTTCCAGATGATCATAAAGCTCATTTGGATTTTTCTATTTAACAGTTCATGCAAAGTCAATAAGGAATAAATATTTATTAGCACTTTTTTACTTGTTCAATAGCACTGCTGTACTACCCCAAACTATAGAAAATGTAAAAACAGTACTTTTGAAAAGTTGCTATATATGCTATCTGAGTTTGGTTAAGCAGAAAAAACAAATGCTATTGGGTACCACACACACACACACACACACACACAAATAAATAAAGCATATATTAGGTATATAAATAAATATATTAAAGTATGCATGAAATATATAAAGTCCTGTTTTTATTTTATCAACTCCTATAGTGCCTTCAAATTTACATGCTTTCCTGACAAAATGGGTAATTATTTGTTAGAACGACAAACCATTAAACGGCCACTTCTGCTTGAGTAGTTTGCAGAAAAGGAATATATTTATTTCATTTAGGTGCTTGTGTTGGAAAGGAAGATGTTGGGTACTCCAATTTAAGAAGTACCAGGAATTCCAGAAAGCTAATTATAGATCATGGATGAGTATGTAATATTTGCGTTGAATTTATATTGAATATATTGTCACATCTGATATTTTAGCATATAGCCAATTTTTTTTCAAAACACCTTGATGCACAATAGTTTTAGCTAAACTTACATTTTACCAAAAATTTGACTAAGAACTTGCATTACATTCAAAGAAACATTTCTAATTGAAACTATTAGGTAAATCCACAACCTCTGTAGTTCTCAGTGAGCTATGAAAGTTTTGTAAACATTTCTTACATGCAATCCTAATTTTCTGAATCTTCTGTTGGCAGAAAACAGGAAGTGTTCTAATCATCAAAAAAGTAACTGAAGACACAAGACATGCCTTTAATAGTAAGTATTAAAGATTTTTCTTCAATATGTTCCTATTATTCTTCACATAAAATACGGTTTTCATACAAACTATACTTAAATACTTCATAGTATTATTAAACAATTTGTCTTCCTGTAATTGTTTAGGCTGTACAAACATTTCACTGGGTAACACATTTTTTGTTGTGTTAGATCTTACACTTGTTTTTTTAATATTTTTTTCCGTGGTGAATCCAGAAATGACCCCAGTTTTTTACTATCACATCCAGTTTTTACGATACAGGGTACCCTCCATTTTTGTCAAAAAACATACAAATTTTACATTCAATGAAAAAATAATGAAATAATAACTTGAATGTACTATTTATTTCAATTTCTTTTGTTCATACAAAGGATTTAGTGTTACACAATGACATTTTTTTTTTCAGTAAAACATTTGAAAATAATCAGGTAAGCGGTTAAGGTAAAAATTTATAGCTTTTCCTGGAGTGTTGAGTATTAGGATAATTCCGCTGGATGCTCCAACAATAGTCATTCATCTACCCTGATACCGTCCTTCCATGACCTTCAAATCTTGGTGGAATCGTTCACCTTGCTCATCACCGACTGCACCAAGGTTTTCTGGGAAGTTAGAAAGATGGCTATTAAGAAAAAGCACCTTGATGCTCATATTGCAACCAAGCATTTTGTAGCTCTCCCAAGAGTTTCTGGACAATTTTTGTGTAATTATTTGCCTATGTGTTTCCAAGAAAGTCCTTGGCTTTGAATGATAACCAAGCATTCTTTTCGACTTCTGACAGTATCCTGGTGAAATGTTCATTTTTGATAAGCTGCCGAATCTGTGGACCATCAAACACCCCCGCCTTTATTTTTTCAGATGACGGGCTGGGAAATGCCAAAATGAGGTACTTGAAACAGTCTCCTTCAGTTGGCAAAGCTTTAACGAACTGCTTCATCAGACCCAGTTTCATGTGCAGAGGCGAGAATATAATATTCTTTCTATCAACAAGTGGCTTATGTAGAATGTTTGGATCTGATCCTGTGTTCAGGGCTTCACTCACTCGATGAAACTGTAGCCTCAGAGATTTGCTTGCTTGTTGGTTTTGTTGTGAAATGTATATTGGCAGGCCTTAATCCAGGAATTTCACGACGGGGGATGGCAACGAAGCTACGTAAGTGGGTTTTTTTTTAGGTTAAAGCTACCCCGAGTGTGACTAGGGATTACCGCTATTCGCAGGTAAAATCTAACCCGAGTCACACTCGGGATTACTGCTAGGGGGTTAAATATTAAAAACAAATGAACATGTGCAAATTTTATTGCTCAAATAGTTTATTGTGTTATTAGCCCAATCACTCCACTAGCTGTGCATAAGTGTAACACAGGGTTTCAAAGAAACAAACCAGGAGACTCCCACATTTAGTTAAAAAATTACACCTGCCACATCTCAAAATTAACAAATAATAGAAAAAGAAAAGGTGAAGGACTTTAAAGACATGTATAGATATTTATATATATATATATATATATAATGTATATATATGTATATGTGTAATATATATATATATATTATGACTATGTTGCAGAGTAACTAACAGTTGTAAAATTCAACAATACCAGTAACATTGAAAATTCTTTAACATAAAAAAACAAACAAACAATAAAACAACAAAACATGCAAACCACATATACATGAATTATCCTCATGAATTATATGGAGGATAATTCATGCATATGTGGTTTGCATGTTTTGTTCTGTTATCGTTTGTTTTTAATTTTTATATTAAAGAGTTTTCAATGTTACTAATATTGGTCAATTTTACAATGTGTGTGTGTATATATAAATATATATATATATATATATATATATATATATATATATATATTGTGACACCAAGACAGGATTGGAGGTGGAGGGGTTCTGTGTGAGGGAGCTCTGCTGGAGACACAGACAGGTGGCCTGTGTGAGGGAGCTCAGCTTGGAGTCACAGACAGGTGGCCTGTGTGAGGGAGCTCTGCTGAGAGACTCAGAAAGTTGGTCTGGGGGAGTGAGCTCAAGTCAGTCTGTGTGAGTGAGCTCAAAAGTGAGTAGAAGGTTGCTGAAAGCTTGGTTATGAGCTGACAGGGAGAAGCCCTCCAGCTGATAGACAGGGACGTCTGATGTATAGTAAGTGCCGGACGGGCAAGGTTTTCTTTTGCTGTTTTTGTTATTTTATCTGCAACCTTCAATAAACCTGGCTGCAAGTCAGCTTAAGGCTGATACCTTGGTGTGTGATCTGAGTTAGATGAACCAGACAAATGTCCTTTGACCCCAGCAAAGGCGATCTTGAGTGTAACCCCTCACAATATATACTGCCTTTAAAGTCCCTTACCTTTTCTTTTTCTAATATTTGTAACACAGGACCTGCTAAAAAGCTGCTAAGCTTTAAAATAATAGAGTGCAACACATTTTGTGCAAACTGTGTCATATTTTAGTAGGTATATTTTTGCACACTTCATTCTTGTCTGGTAATAGAATGTAAATCTCCATTCCATTTAGTTATATTCTGGAATGGTGCATGGTTTTTTCAGTACCCAGTAACATGTTATACCCAAGTATTGATCTGAGTAAAAATGCTAGAAAAAAGGGGGTGCTTGTGGGAAGCCAGTCAAGATGGTTGCAATTTGATCTGGCTCCTCACCACCCGGGCAAGTAGCTACTTTTGCATGCTCCATCCGCCGACATCTCGCACCCTAGTCCTCACCCGCACTGCCTCTTATCCTCCTGGCACCGATGGGGAAGTCCACAGCAGTTGGCAAGACGCACACACCGCGCGGCAGGCAGGCAAGATGGCGGGCATGGCCTCCTCCATACAGACACCTCCTTCCTCACCACCCATTTTATTAGAAGAGAATTCCAGCAATGGGTCTGTTCTTTCCATGCCCAGTGCACAGGTAAGCCATAGATGCAGAGCTTTTGGAAACAATTGAACAACTACTACACTCTGAGCTTACACAGGACACTGATAAATTTTCCCTAAACATTACTAAAGAAATAAGGGAGCTGGGGGCCCACATCCATGACCTGAAAACAAAGATGGATAATGCCATCACAGTAATTGATTCTCATGATCATGATATTATAATGCAATTCAAACAGAGTTACAATCCACCCTTCTCAAATTGAAAGACCTAGAAAATAGAAACAGGAGGGTTAATGCACAAATCAGAGGCATTCCAGAGTCTATAGCTGACCTCCCTGCATATATTGGTGATTTGTTACAGGATTTGCTTCCTAACCTGCCTCCAGATAGACTGGAATGTGACTGGATCCACAGGGCATTAGCCCCTAAGAAAGCTGATGGTCCCCCATGAGATGTGCTTATAAAACCCACTTTCTAGAAAATCAAGGAGGATATTGTGAAAGCCGCATGGAACAGGAAGGACTTAGTGTTTAGATCTTGTCCTTACCAAATTTGCCTACCTGGCCTTACCTTACCTTCTGTGGTGAATACAGAAGAAGCTCAAGCCCTTTTCCAGAGACTACAGCTGCAAGTCAAGGGGGCTGATTCTAGAGACTTCCCAAGACCTCAGAGATCTTCTCGGCTCACCTCTATCTGGGAAACCAGCAAGCGTCTGAAACTCTCTCCTAGGTGGAATTTGCAATCGGCAATACATAATAATGTTTCTTCTCAAGGCTATCAAGCTGAATCCTAATGTCACTAGTAGCGCGCCATAGTGCACGTGCTAGGAGGATGACTGATTTACATGAATCCTGTTTTGTTGAGTTTGATAATTTTTTTTATTTTATTTTTTTTCTGAGCACTATTTTTTTTTGCACTTCGCCCACTGCTATGATGTTTGATATGCTTTGTCAATAGGGGGTTGTCTGTTTTTGCTAGAACAGGCTCTATTGATATGATGTTACTGATTTTACTTCACCTTATATTATTGATTGCGAGATGTTTTGTAGTCGGCAATACATAATAATGTTTCCTCTCAGGGTTATGAACACTAACGTCACTAGTAGCGCTCCATGATGCATGTGCTAGGAGGATGATTGATTTCACACGAATCCTGATTTGTTGGATTTGCTAAAAAAAATTTTTTTATTTTTTCTTTCTGAGCACTATTTTGTTTGCACCTCTCCCTCTTCTATGATGAGTAATATGCTCTGTCTGTTATAATAATGTCAGTGGGGGTTTTGTCTGTTTGTGCTAGAATAGGCTTTATTAAGATGATGTTACTGATTGCACTTCACTTTATTTTATTGACTGCAAGATGTTTTATAGTAAAGTAACACCTGCCCGGGTGTGTTAGGTGCCTTACCCATTTTTTTAGTCAATGACTACTTAGCTTACCTTCTACCTGCTTTTGCAGGACGGGTTGTTTGTTAAAGACCTACAGGCTTAGGCCTTTTGGTTTTGTATCTTTTTTTTTCTTTTCTTTTCTGTTTTGTTTCTCAGTTGTTTTTTCACTATTTTGCCCTTCTATTACAGTTTGGTCTATATTGTGGTATACCTCATGGTTGGTGGAAAGGCCCACATCATATTTATTAACCTTTTCATCTCTGCAGTTTTTCTCCCCCGGTACTATCAATAATGGCTGAGACTTGTGTAATTGTAACCCATATTGTACAGTGATTAATTCCCCACAAAAGCGGAAGAAAGCATTTAATTAATACGCTTCCCTGAAGGCAAATATTCTTTGCCTTCAAGGAAATAGGTTTTTACAATCCTTCTAGCCCTCATATTTCCATAAGAAATTTCCTCAGATTTTCCAAGCTTATTTTCAAGAAAAGAGGAGAGGGCTTTGATAGCCTTTAATAAAAACTCGCCCTTTCAATGTACAAAAGAAATACCAGACCCTACTGGTCGTTATCTAGTACTACAAGGCTTTCTATTTGACATAGGGCTTATAATTATGAACTACTATGCCCCTAATGCTCACCAAATCCAGAAAGAAAGAATCTCGAACTTACTTCTTCCCTGGAACAGCTCGAATCTAAGTGGACAGCTACACTTGATAAAAGAGACTTCAACCTAGTCACACATACAGAACATAATTTTTGTGTTAGCCAAGTTGAGAAGCAAATTAGATGGTCCAAGCAGAGGTTCTATACAAGAGCCAATAAATCAGGCTCTATGTTGACAATTTGCCTACTATTAAATCTCACACTGTTTCCACAAGGTTGAAGCAGACTAATGGTTCTATTACAGCTAACCCCTCTATTATAGCAGAATGGTTCCGGGAAATTTTAGCGAATTTATATTGTTCTCCAGGTGTTTTTCAAAATTCCAGGGCCGACGAGTTATTTAAGGATCTGCTTCATCCCATGCTTAAAAGTGAGGGAGGTGAGCAACTAGTGGCAGATATTACTATAGCAGAAATTCTTATAGCTATTAAATCATTGAAAACAAATAAAACCCCGGGACCAGATAGTTTCTCGTCGCTTTATTATAGGAAGTTCCGGGACCAATTATCACCCCACCTAACCAATTTTTTCAATTAATTGAAAAGTGACCTGCTACATTCTCACTCATCTCTATTAGCCCATGTTTCAATGATACCTAAGCCAGGAGAGGATAATTTAGATCCTCATAATTACAGACCAATGCCGCTACTTTACATAGATATTAAAATACTGACAAAAATGATGATGACAAGGTTAAATAAATTCCTGCCTGTTCTTATTCATAAGGAGCAGGTTGGCTTTGTACCAGGTAGACAGGCTCCTGATAGTACAAAGAAAATTATTGACTTATTATATCTAGCTCATTCTGGGAGTATCCCAAGCATGTTACTTGCTTTAGATGTTCATAAGGCATTCAATTCCCTTTCCTGGGATTACTTATTTTATATTCTTCTAAGTGGTTTTCAGCCACAATTTATAGCTTGGATGTCTGCATTGTACTCCTCTCCATCTGCTAGGATTCGCTATATGTCGTACTATTCCTCCTCATTCCCAGTGAGACGAGGTACGAGGCAAGGATGCCCATTATCACCCTAATTTTTATTCTAGCCCTCGAACCGCTAGCCAATATAATCAGATCCAACGTTAAAATTCATGGAATCTGATTAGGTGGGGAGGAGAATAAATTGAACCTCAATTGATTAAAGTACTAGATGTCGCTGGCCATCTACTGATTATGAATAGGTAGTGTTATCATTACCAATTATTTGGTCTGGGTGCCAAAGCCTTTCCTGTCCAAAGGATGGACTTGGTATCATAGAGAAAAAGAGGGAAAGCAAAGTAGGCTTTTAAGGCATTAGAAGACTTATTATGTATAAAATTACTATAATTTGTTGTTTAAGTACAAAACCCTTAAAAACTTAATAAATTAATAATCAATATACACACAATTAAATTATTGTCTTTCCACACTAATTTTGGTCAGTAGGGAAAGTTACAAACTTGCATATAGTTCACAGATTAGAGAGCGGGGTATGAACCTGACGCGTTTCGCCCGTGAGGTCTTCCTTAGGGTATACAGAGACCCTGAAATTGCAGTAATAATGTAATTACAATCATAGTTCCAATACATGTACAATATACAAGGTAGTAATATAAAGGGAGCTAAAGCAATTGCTGCAACACTTAGAACCATTAAAATCTCCACAATAGAGAGTAAGGGTATTGTAAATTATTGTGATGGTATTTAAAGATTGCTTATTTTGTAAGAGTGTTGGAAACTGTCTCTAAGGTATGTAATAGTATGCTAGTATTATGAAAATTTGCTAATAGGTAGAGTATGGATGATTGTACATTATTCTAGGAGAGATAATTAATTATGGGGAATTATAGGAAAGGTTTGAATGAAATCATGTCATTCAATCCAGGGGGATACGTTGCTTTTAGCTCATAGATCTATTTTGTTTCTTTTTTCAAAAGATTTTTGTCCACGTCTCCACCTCTAAGATTTTGGGGGATTTGCTCTAAGACTGAAAATGAAATGACCTTTTTATCAAAGTCGTGATTCATTCCAATATGGTGGCTTACTGGTGTGGTCATTTTTCCAGAGTTTATCAGATACAGATCTTCATATATGCATTTATTTAGATTTCTTTTTTGTTTTTCCCATATAAAATCTTCCGCATGCGCAGAAGATAATATATATGATTCCCATTGATGAACACATAATGTTTTGTCTTATCCTATGTATTTGGCCATTGGGGAGGACAAAGTTGGATTGTTCATTAAACCAGGGGCATTGGGAACAGTGCCCACATCTGTAGGAACCTGGTTTAGTGTAAGTACTATAACAAATACCAACTAAAACCAATCTATATACTTTTTCTATTACTCCAATAACCTTAATGCAACCTTTTATTATCCCCCTATTAGATCTTCCTTAAACCAACACTAGAAAGAAATTACATGCCTGCCTAAAATATTTGTCGAGCTATTTCTTCAGACATCCAAGTAAGGCTCTTTTATCCTCAGATCATTTTACACTTAATCTGATTTATTTCTATTGTAGTATATCTCTTACAATTTCCTTATCCTCCTCAGAGCATCCAAACTTCTTATCCCAATCATCTAATAAACCATCACTACCTGACACAATTCCAGTGCTTCATAATAGTAATTTATACCCTTACTAGTGTTGGTGTTCAAATTCAGGTTGTCCTTATATTCGACCCAAATATGGCTGTTCGAATTCCAATAGACCCGACCCAAAAAACACAGGATTTGACGGTAAAAATTCAGATACAAAAAATGTAAAAAATGTGTTTAAAAAAAAATAATAACTTTAAAGTAGTTTTTTGAATGTTTGTGTTTTTTTAACTAACTTTTTTTTTTTTACCGGTTATCCTACAATGACATTATGATTCCCCCGGCTGTGCAGCCCTGGGAATCCTCCTGTCATTGCAGGATCTCCAGGCACTGTAGGTGATGAATGGGGACTTGTCCCCATTCATCACCTGTGGTGACCACTGTTCTTGGATAGAGAAACTCTATCCAAGAACACATAGTACAGCGCTGCAACAGCAATTGTTGTTGCCACGCTGTGCTACTACTATGTGTTCTTGGTTGGAGTTTCTTTCCAAGATATCCAATTCTATCCAAGATATTTTTATCTTGGTTTGTATCCAAGATATTCTATCCAAGGTAATCTGCAGTTCAATTCAATTGTGACGTCACGTGGGAACGGAGCTGCAGATTACCTCTGCAGTTCCACTACGATCTCTGGGCACTAAAGGTGATGAATGGGGACTATCCAATGAGAAACTTTATCCAAGAACACATAGTAGTAGTACAGCGTGGCAACAACAATTGCTGTTGCACCGCTGTACTATGGGTTCTTGGATAGAGAAACTCTATCCAAGAACACATAAAACTAGTAAAGGGCTGCAAGTGCAATCCCTTAATGTCCCTAAAAAACCATGAATTCTCGCACTATTGACTTTAATGGTGTTCGAATTCGGCATTCGATCACCCGGGCAATTTCTCATTATTCAATTGAATAGCTGTCGAATCGAATAGTGAGATATTCGACCAACACTAACCCTTACTTTCTATTGTAGAGTATTTTAATGGTTCTAGGTGTCGCAGGAATTGCTGTATCCCCCTTTCTATTACTACCTTGTATATTGTACATGTATGAACTATAATTGTATTTACATTATTACTGCAATTTCAGGGTCTCTGTATCCCCTGAGGAAGACCTCACGGGCGAAACGCGTTGGGTTGAGACCCCGCTCTCTAATCTGAAAACTATATGCAGTTTAAGTATATAAGTTTATAACTTAAAACTATATAAGTTTTGTACCTAATCAATAAATTATAGTAATTTTATACATAATAAGTCTCCTAATGCCTTAAAAAAGCCTACTTTGCTTTCCCTCTTTTTCTCTATAAATTGATCCTTTTTGCAGATGACATCTTGTTAACCATAACCCAACCTATGGTTTCACTACCAAACCTGGTGTCAGTACTAATAGAATTTGCTCAGGTATTGGGCTGGTTATTATAAGGAAAAATCAATGGCAATGAATATCACATCTCCTACTCCCACGCTTACTAGTATACAGAATATGTTTAAATTTAAATGGTTGTCACAGCACCTTGATTATTTGGGTATTAAACTCACTAGTACTTATGAGCGATTATATGATGCACACTTTCTAGATGGACAAATTTGCCACTTTCGTGGATTGGGAGGTCTAACTCAGTTAAGATGACATTCCTTCTGAAGGTGTTATATCTGTTTAGAACACTCCCAATACCAGTTCCTGTTAAAGTATTACAAGGTCTTCAAAGGTCAGTGATGTCATTTGTATGAAATGGCAAACGACCACGAATATCCCTGAAAACATTATTAGCTAGTAAACAAGCAGGGGGTTTATGGGTTCTTAACCTTTTAAAGTATGATCAGACTAAACATATTGCTCCTATCTGTTCTTTTTATGCTGGCTCAAGGGCGCCATTATGGGTCCAAATTGGACAGTCTCTGTCGCCCGACAGATATACGGGCACTCCGAAGGATCCCTGAGAAACTTAGACCGCCTAATATGACTCCACATCTGCGACATATGTTTTGCTGTTGGGACAGAATTAGATACTCTAGTGGATTGATGTCCCCATCCTTACCCTTACTTCCAATTCAAAATAACCCATTATTTATTCCAGGTTGAGAATCGCCGTCTGCCTTTAATTGGTGAGCATAATTATTCCATGGTGTATTCAATATTGGATATATCAAGAATTCTTAGCTGGTATACTATCCGTGGTAATAATGATGTTTCAGGTAAGACGTTTTTTAGATACTTGCAGTTGCGTCATTGGATTTTACAGCTAACCCGACATGAAGATCGCTCAATGCAACTATCAGTACTAGAACATATTTGTTTAAGGACTCCATTAACTTCTAAACTGATTTCAGTACTATATAGTGAGCTTAATAAAGTGGGAAATCCTCATAAGCACAAATATGTACTTAATTGGGAACATGATCTGAAAGAGACACGATCAAATGAGGAGTGGATCCGGGCTTGGTCTAAAATAGCAACATGCTCGAGGAATGTTACTACTCTCAAGTCGGCTTTTAAAGTCATGATGCGTTGGTACATGGTACCTTCTAAGTTGAAACATCTTCCAGGCTATGGCTCGGGGTTTTCCGGGTTGTCCGGAGAAAGGGTCAGTTAAGCATATTTGGTGGACCTGCCCTTTTGTAGGTAGATTCTGGGGCAGAGTTTTTAAGATGTTAAACAGTATATTTCAAACACATATTCCCAGGGCTCCATGGATGGCCCTACTACATTTTAAACTAGTCCGGCTCACCAATAAACAATTTCAATTGTGTATGTATATTCTTTTGGCTGCTAAGCAAGTAATATAGTGAGTAATTGGAAGAAACTGTAAATACCCTTTCATGAGGTGAAACTTAGAATGGATAATATGTTGATTAATAAGAAATTAACAAGTTCTCTCACAGATTCATATCAGAGATTCTCTGTAGTATGGCATCCATGAATACAGTATTCTGTGTCTTCCATGCCCTCAGATGTCGCTGAATGGTTGGTAACACTTGACTACTGGAGGAGGGGGTGACATGTCAAGGGTGTTCGGTCCTTTCATTATTTTACTAAAGGTCAGGGGTGCTACCACTGTACTGTAACTGTAATGTTCTCTCATGGCACACTAGTGTGCCACTGCACAGTAGTTTAAAAACATTGATATAGGGAACAGTAGCGGGCAAGTTATGACATCGGTATTATTACAGTTACAACAGTTACAATACAATTTTACATTGCCTTTACAAAGTAGTTTATATCAGAAACGACCCCACCACTCTGACCTATCACTGTTATCTAAATATAGTTTTAGGTGTAGAGGAATATGTACCACTCAACTTCCCCCTCACATTACAATGTTTGGTGACTAAATAGCCCTGTGTCAGGCTATGTCACTGTAACATGGAAGTATGGGGGGGGATACAGGGGAGGAAAGGGGAGGACCATATTGAGAGGACCCAAAAAACAATGTACTCCGTAGCAATATATCAAAAAGTGTTAGGCTGTGGAGAATGAGTACCAATCTTATTTTTGAGTTTGATGGAGGTGCTGTATTATTCCCAACAAGCCCAGCGGGAGAAGAATTTGTCCAAGCAATCGTTATCAACGGCCCATTTCCTTAATTCTCATCACCTCATTTACCCTTGCTATCCAGAGTGAGAGCGTTGGAGGGGAAGGTTGTTTCCAAATAAGTGGGATGCAGCTAAGAGGTAGCCCCACAAACCTCCTAATGTTGAGCTCTGGGACAGAGAAGATGTGGAGTAGACCAAACACCGGGGAGGGGGGGGACGTTAGTACAATACATATCTGAAGAAATTTCCAAAACCCCACACCAGTTAGGCTGTAGTATTGGACAGTCCCACCATATTTGTAGGTAGGTACCAATTCCCTCACCACAACGCCAACAGATGTTTGAGACAGCAGGATATATGTGGTGCAGGGAGGCTGGGTCTCTATAGCATCGTAAAAATATTTTAAAATTTTTCTCTTGGCTGTAACCACAAACAGAGGTTTTATGTGCTAAGTCAAATGCGGAGAGCCAATTAAAGTCTGGTATTTCCTGCCAGTCAGCCCAGAACCTAGACAAGTTTGTATCCTGACAACCTATGAGCATCCTGTAAAGTATGGAGACCAAATATTTTTGGAGCACTTTTAGTACACATAGGTTTTCAAAAGCCATCAAAGACCTGCAGGTATCTGTGGAGAGGTGTAAGATTTCAGTAAATTTGTCCAACTGTCAAGCAACCAAGAGCGTGTGTCAACAGATCCATCTCCAGCTGGCACAAAAGTACCAGATGCATGTTCTACAAAGTGGCGGGCTTGTGGCAAGGACTCTCTAGTATAACCCTCCAGTCCTTCTATAAAAATCTCCGGGGGAACATGGGGTTGTCAAGTAAACGTGTCAATAGAGAGGGGAGGGAAGATAAATCAAAACGATTATATGCTGAGTGCCATACCTTCAACACAGCAGAGGTGAGAGGGGATTCCAGGGGGTAATGTTTGAGGGAAGATGGAAGAATCCAAGCTAAAGCTCCAAGGTCCAGTGGGGATAGAGCCTTTTCAATGGCGTTGTAGTTGTGAGCATACAATTGTGAGTAGGACGCCAAATGAAGGGTAAGTTACTGGAGATCTGGGAAGCTACTGCCAGAGGTAGATTAATATTCAAGGCTTCAGTTTTGGAAAGATTTACCTTAAATCTACTGCAAAAGCCAAACCTGTTGAATTCATGAAATAGAGAAGGGAGGGAAATTAGAGGCCCAGTAACTTATAAAAGTACGTCATTGGCATACAATGCCGCCTTGTGTGGAGTGTCTGAATCCCATGAATGGAGGAATTTTGTCAGATGATTATGGCAAGGTTTTCTATATTGAGAGCAAAAAAGGAGGGGGGACAAAGGGCAACCCTGCCTGGTGCCATTAGTTATGTTAAACAAATCTGATTGTGAACCATTCACCAGTACTCTTGCCTTGGGGGCAGAGTAAAGTGACATATTCTTAGTTCTAAACCCCGTGTCTATCCTGATCTGTCTTAGAGTTAGGTCTAAAAACTGCCATTTCACTCTATCGAAGGCTTCTGCATGAATCGAAATCACACATGCGGGAATATTTTTTTTTTTGGGCGGTTACCGGTTGGCAAGGATTTTAAAAGGCATTGGTCAGAAAGGATGATAAATCTGTTATAAGGGATTTAAAGAAAAGGGAAGTAAACCCGTCTGGGCCCAGGCCATTTACCTGAATTAAGGTTTTTGATGGCTTGCTTGAATTCTTCTGCTTTTAGGGGAGCCTCTAAGGCAGTTATTTGTGATAACTCCAGCTGGGGTAAAGCTGTGTCTCTGATATATGATCTGATAGCTTCAAGGTACGAGTCTGCCGATTTAAAGGAGGATGCTTGGGGGAGATTATACAAGTTTCAATAAAAGTTTTCACCTCCAAAATCATGAATGGTATAGAGACCTTCAGTGGTCTGGGGTGGATGGTTTGCACTAGGTGTTTACCACATGTATTCGCATTTATTTGCAAACTCGTAATAGTGCCTTTTAGCTGTGTCTCTGGCAATTATAGATTGTAAATCCAAAATACGCAATAATTCTCTGTGTGTAAGATAAATCAATGAGGAGGCCCAACCAGCTGGTCTCGCTTATGTTGGGTCTCTAGATAAACAATACGAGCTAAAAGGTTTTTAATCTGGGAGGATCTAGCTTTCTTTAATGAAAGCTGAATAAGTACACCTCGTAAAACACATTTTAGGGCTTCCCATTGGATAAGCAGGTGTGTGTCATCCTTTGCGTGAGTATGGCGGAAAATTCAATGTCTAAGCAACATGCCCTGTCAGCCAGTAGGGAGTCATTGTGCCTCCCTGGAAATGCGAGCAGAAGCACCGTTGGTGGATGCAGGGAGTGAGCCAGGGCAGAACATCACCTTTTGCATTACCCGGAAGATGTGACATCTTCCTGGTGATGCCAGTTGTGATGTACTCAGGGGGTTTGGCCGGGCGGGAAATTTAAAAGCAGATTACAATGTAATAAGTCCAGACAGAAATGTACCGCCCAGGAGGTTAAGAGTCCGACCCATAGAGAAAGGCAGATAGAAAGGAGTCCTGGGTAATTCAGCAGTCATGGATCACCAGAGTTGCAGTCGGGAAGGCCGTCTTCTGTGGGGACTGATGTAAATTCCAAGGAGAAGGCTGCGGAGGAGCCAGAGGAGGTAATTGGACTGACCAGTCAGGGATAAAAAGGTCAAACAGGCACAGAACATGTTGAAAGGAAAAAAAGTCCAGTTGCCTGAAGGTTGCCGATTTTCCTGTTGTTAAAGTCCAGTTAGCTAGAAGGGAAAGCCCCAGTGGTACTTAATATTACAGGAGTACTTCCAAAACTTGTTTAAGTGCTCTACGTTGGGATAAAGTATGGCGGGAAAGATCTTGCAGCAGGTGGATTGGGGGACCATTAAACAGGATGGAGGTTTGAGACCGGGCTGCCCTCATGATTTCCTCCTTAAGGCGGTAGGAATGAATTCTGCATATAATGTCAGGCTTTTGCAAAAAATCATTAAAGATAGTGGTCACAGCTGGAAGCATCTCTTATGTAGAAATGCTCTCAGGGACACCTCTTAATCCGACGTTATTGCGTCTGTTTTTGTTTTCTAAATCATCATGCTGGTATATCAACTGAATAAGGAGCATGGTGTGTGCCTTCTATGTCCTCCATTCTGCTTCCTGGATCTCTTTTAAGCCCAGCCATCTCTGATCTGTATGTACCCTCCATCCGTTGGGCTAAAGAATCAAAGTCAGCTTTTGTGGGGAGTACTTTCAGGAGGGGTTCAAGATCCTCTAGCTATGTATTACTGCCTGTGAGGTTAGATGGAGGGAAAACTATAGTATGTGAGTCCCTGTTCCAAGAGGATCACCAGGGCTGCTTGAGGCTGGAGAGCAGGGTTCAGGGCTCACCTGTGGCAGTGTGGGGTCCTGGGCAGCCGGCACCATCTTGCCACCATGTTGGCTGCGGGTTGCAGGATTGGAGCGTCGTGTTAGAGACCCGGTGTCCGTGCTTCCCCATAGGGAGTGTTTGCCTGTATGAAACAGTGGCTGGGGCCCCGTGGAGGAGAAAAAAATGATGGTAGGAGACTAAATCCCTCATTCCGTGCGTCCTACTACGCCATGGGCTAAGCCAAGCCCCCTCTATTCATTTTAATGTGTCTTATAACAATGATAATTGGACGAAAGGGAGATGCACTAAGGTATATGTACATAGCCATTTATAGGGCATCAGCTATTTCAAGTATTTGCAAATCATTTTAAGCTTCGGTAACTGCCTCAAAACCCTGAAAGCTGTAATGTCAGTACTGATTATGGATGCTGGTTTCTAGTTCACATAGGGAATGGATTCCTGAAGGCTGTTGGGTTCCGAGCTATCAATGCAAAAGACATGAAAGGCCACAGGTTATACCATATTATGCCACATTTGTTCAGAAAATGTTCCACTTAATTTACCATTTTAAAAACAGGTTGGGGTATTTGGCAAGAAAGCTCATGCTAAATTGACTTAGTCGAACTTTTAACTTTGCTTGTATTAAGGGAAGTATGTCGGATATTAAAAATGCTAGTTCTCAGGCTTCTGTGCTGTTCCAATTACTTCAAGGTGTTCAGCATTTCTAGACTGGACCAGAAGATTGCTGTAAAGTGTATCTAAACCAAAAAAAAACAGACTTTTCTTTCCTTTGGTTTGACCTGTAAATAACACACTAGTTGCCTCTTAGTGTGTACACTTCCTTTTCAATGCTATCTCCATGGAAAGAGTGATGTTTGTCACACAGGCTGAATGTCAGATGTGTCAGCCTTTTTGTCCATTTCATGTTAGATTGATGGGATTAGTAGTTTCCAAGAAAGATAAGGATATTTTTGCTGTCTGATCATCTCACAGGAAGTTGAAAATACTATCCTGAGAAGATCAACAGCTATTTCCTGCACATTCTAAAAATGTACCTATCGTTCCTTAGATGGCAATATTATTACATATTTTTGTTTTTGGGCTTTAGGTACACGTTAAGAACATCAAGACAGCTTGTCAAAAGTTTAAAATTGCTACTAAAACTAGACTAGTGTTAAATAATTTGTTTATTCTGTAGCCTTCAGAGATTCGTCCGGTTAAAAGTTATGCTTTGATTAAATTGTAACAGGTTTGTAAACACTGCTGGTACACAATTTACCATACAACCAAGAGATGAGACTGAAGTGTATTATGCCATTGTAGAATGCAAAATGCTTTAGTTTTTTTAATAAATATTTAAACATTTATGTATAAATATATTTACTATATATTTTATACATATTTCTGTACGTGCCACAAAAGTGTAGATTCAGACTGCAGTTACATGATAAACACAAGGAGAGTTGATTTTGCTTACCTTGGTCATGTCACTGAATTGTTTCTTTAGAAAAAAAAAGTTTTTTTAGTTTTATTCAAAATAGTGAAGGGTTAGGTAATTACAATCCGTGTTACGACTGAAAGAGATGTGCCCCCTAGACCTGTGACAACTACAGTAAAAGGGAATTTTTCCCCAATTTTTTTTTTGAGAGAAGGTTCTAACAGTGTTCAAACTGTTCCCTACTCTATAGTTTGGCTATAGATAAACTTTAATTCATACAAGATCGCAACATTTGGGTCGATTCACCAGCTCAGATCATTTACCAGACAAATAAAGGAGAAAGGTTGAGAGACCATGAGACATGAGCTGAAATGGGAAAAAGGGAATCAGATCAATTAGGAGGTCTGCAAACCCACCACCACTTTTATTGTAACAAACAAATATGCAAAAGTTGAAGGTTTTTTTTCCTTTTTTGTTTTTTTAATGCATGCCTTCATGATCTAACTTCTAATTTTTCACAGGGACCTGCACCAAAGCCTGGAGATTTAATTGAATTTCAACGTACATTCTATCAGCACTGGGGTATCTTTGTTGGAAATGGCTATGTTGTACATTTAACAGGTGAGATATATATCTCTGACATAAATAATCAGATTTATATAAATTAGTCTTTAAAGGTTTTTATTTATCTTTTTTTTTAATTTTTAACAGAGAAGTCATAGAGATCCTATTAGGTTTTTATGTAAAGTCTGTGCTCCCACTGGGAAGGCACCCCCCCCCCCCCCCCAGTTTGAATTTACCAATTACATACTTTGTATTTATTTTGAATTATTTTGTATTGGATTGGATACAGGAGTTTGTATTCAATCAATACAAAATGTGTTTGAATGTCTTTCAATTTGAATTTCCCGCACACGCGCCGACGTCATCGTACGCGCTGACGTACACGCTACGGAGGGAGAAGAAGCCGGCCGGCTTCTTCTTCTCCGCCGGCCGGCTTCTTCTTCCCGGAGAGGGCACCCGACGCTGGAGATGGACGCTGGAGATGGACGCTGGAGGACGACGCTGGAACACGACGCTAGATGATCGCAGCGGGACCGGGTAAGTGATTGATAAACCCGAACTTTTCTCACTGTATTTTCATATAGTGAGAAAAGTTCGGGGTTATCGATAATTGTAATTATTTTAACCCTGAACCAAGGTCGGAGTTATCCCTCAGGTGGTTAAATAATTGTCTATTACCTATTTTTTGGGGTCCAACGCAGGGCTGAAATTTAAACTTGTCTCATAACATTTATTGGTCTGTAGCATGGGAAGCTTGATGGGCAGATTGCTACTTTCAAGTCTATCTTTTCTAAATTCATGCATTTTTCAAAATTGATTTATTTAGTAAAAGTAAAATATCAAACGATTTCTGATTGCAATGAGAAAAATGTATACATTTTTAATAAAAAGTAGGTATATAACCCAAAGAAAATTATAAATAGGCCATCTTTTTTTTTTTTTTTTTTTTTTTTTTTTTTTATTATTCAGAGCCTCTAATGTGTTTCATATAAGGCACACAAGTACAATTTTTGGTTCCTTGGAGCTAAACATACTGGCCCTATCTTCTCCACTGCTCATATATACATTTTATACCTTTTACTCAGATCAAGATGGTTACTCCAGCTTATCTTCTGCATTTGGAGAAACAGCTGTGGTTAGAAAGGATCATCTGGAGACTGTCGCCTGTGGATGTAACTATAAAGTGAACAACAAGTATGACAGCAAACGCACGCCTTATCCGCCTTCAAAAATTGTTAACGCAGCATTGAAAGAAGTAGGGAGGAGAAAGAACTATAGCCTCACCAGTGCCAACTGTGAACACTTTTCAACTAACCTGAGATACGGAAATGAATTCTGCGATCAGGTACTGTATGAATCACTGACAACAAGACAATACTACAGTTTATAGTTCAGCTGGTATCGAAAGCCCCCAGCAGAGCTATAATCCCATTAGGCCATCCTACCATATGATAACACACTTCACTGGTGGTACAGTTTTTGAAATCTTTTATAAATAATGGAAAATTGTTGTCATACTTACCTGTAATTTTTCTTTCCTGTAAACTCCTCCTGACAGCATGTACCAATAGGCAAGCTCTGCCCCTTGCTCTCCACAGGACCACTTTACTAAAGCAAAAACAGTAACCTCCCTCTGCCCTGCAGATGTTCTATAACAAGCTTGTGACAGGATAAGGGAGGGAAACATGCTGTCAGGAGGAGTTTACAGGAAAGGAAAATTACAGGTAAGTATGACAACAATTTTCCATTTTCCTGACACTCCTTCTGACAGCATGTACCAATGGGATGTAGCAAGCAACAACATAAAAGGGAAGAAAATAACAAACGCAAACAAAGTTACTCTTTAGAAAGTGCCACTTACCAAATGGAAGCCCCAAGGTGGCTGAAGCTCAAACGTAAAAAGCTAAACAAATGTTGGAAGACTTCCAACTAGTTATTTACAGATCACTTCCCTAAATACTTCTGTAAATGAAGTCTATAAGGTTGCCCCTTCCCTAGTTAAATGTCATCAATCACATGGTATTAAAAACGCTAGGATGAAAAATCTGTCAAATATACTGCTGTGCTCCATTCAGAAAACCTTCAGAAAATGAGTGTCTCCATGCTGAGAAATTAATTCTCAGTTGGAGTGATACACAGGATACACCTTAAACAAGACATTCACTGATAGCTGCATATACATTTCAGCAAGATAGGTGCAATCTGGCTCCTTTCCAAGTGGGTGCATAGTTCTGAAACCTTGCTTGTCATGGTTACAGTAAGTCAAGAATTTCATCTTCTAAGTCCATTTTATTATTCAGCAGACCAAGACTGAATAAAAGGGAAGTTCCCTGAGAACTTGTAAGACCAAAGGCATGTCCTATGCTGAAAAGGATTACTTTACTAAAGGCTTCAATTTCACAACTACTTTAAAGAACTGTCACTGCAAAAGATGTTCCACCCACTCAGTGTTAGTGGGGGCTGACACTTGGACCTAAACAAGTGGACCCCGAGTTCCTCGTCTGAAGCTGAATGCAGAACATTGTGGAACCTGTGCTGGTGATGGGTAACCAAGAAAAACCTTGATCTCTTCAATGCAAATAAAAACTTTCTATATATTGTGGCATCTATTTATAGATGTTTGTAAGCTTTGAGCATATCTGCCACCACAGAGAATAACCAGATGCTAGGGGGCTCTGCCTTCCAGTTTGTTGGCATTAAGTTCTGGGGAGCCATGGAAAAGTTAGTCCTGGCAAGAAGGAATAAAAGGAGTAGCCATCATAATTAGGGTTAACATCATTCCAATTGGGAAATAATTACCATTGCTTTTTCTGAATCCTCCCTTAATTTTGAAAAACCTCCCAAGATCAGTGCTATTGGTTCTAAAACTTCGTAAAAAAAAAATCAATTTCTCGTGCCAGGGTCAGTATTTGCTGGCACTTGGACTCTGCCCAGCGGCCACTTGTGGTTGGGAATTGATCTGCTCATATGATCATCCAACAGATTTTAGGCTAGTGGTTAGGGAGACAGCAAAGTTGAGATGCTTCTTTGTCAATAAAAAAAACAAAAAACCTGACTGTGACTTGATGGAAATAGACAGTCTTTGTTCCACTTTGTCTGGTAATGTAGAAGATATGACCTGCATAATAAAATAATAAAAATAATGCCTTTTCTGGCAGTGGCGACCCCTTTAAAACACTTATTTGTGCCAATTTGTACGAAGACAAAAGTGTTCTAGATTTTACCGTAATGAATATTATCCTCAAATTTCTATTCCCTGCATTGAACCTAACTGACTCTTCTGATAGTTCACCAGAGTCAGAGTTTGCAGAATTGTCTCTTTGTGACCCTCCAACTTGGTTTTGGATATTGTCAGCAAAGAACGTTGTTCAAGTAGTGACATAGGCTGACTCCCTGAACCACAGCAAGGGTATCACTGTTTCAACGGTTTTATTAAACAGCTTTGGAGCTTTGGAAAGACTAAAGGGACAGGTGTTTGAAACATAGACAGTAAGAATGTCTGGTAGCATTCCACAACTGAGACAGACCTGTAAGCTTCTGCTAGATCCACTGAAATCATCCAATGAGCCAGACAAGGTCATCTGCAAAATTATCATACAAAACCTTCTAGTGTGAAAGGGATTTAAATCCTTGAGGTCCAGAACTGAAATCTCCTTACTATGAAAAGTTTGGAACAGAATCATCTTTCTTGCTCTCCTATTGAAAGCAGCACCATTGCTTGTCCCATTCCTTGCACATAAGATAGAAGCGCATTGCACTTCTATGAATCGCTTGGAACTGTTGTTTGAACGTATCGGGATCTCAGAGAGCCTGACAAAAACTCTATCCAGTAACCTTGTTACCTGACTGAAATCACTCAAGGTGTCACCGTGCTTTTCCAAATGCCGGAAACCTGGATAATCTTGTCCCTATCTTCGACAGCTGGATGGATACAGCCTCAAAAGGCTTTCCTTAGGCTGTTCTTAGACTATCTGACTACAGAACCTAGGATTTTTAGGTTCCATTTACTGAGGGTTAACAAATTTCTTGACAGGAAATCTAGTGCCTCTTGCATTGTTATGTAAAAGAGCTACTGATGCCTATGCCACACCCTGGTAACTTGCCCCCTGTGATCCTCTGTATACTCTGTATCCAAATAGGATCTGGGCAGCATACAGGACCTGTTTATCTGCCCTCAACAACGTGACACTAATCCTAATACTAATTCTGGGAAACACCCAGACCTGTTATCGTGTAGATTCGACTCTCCATCTACACTGACACTGACATCAGAGGATCCTAAATGGAAAATAATTTGACTTTCCTTCTAAAATGTGGAATATACCTTCTTTAGGTGAAGAACGGCCACTTCTTACTAGCCATGATTCACTTTCTTTATCTCGGCCCGCTTCTTTAAAGCATATAGCACACACCCACTTAGATGGTATTGATCTTGCGCCACATGCCCAACATGATTCACTTTCCAGGTGCTCCACTGATTTGCTCCTGGAATGAGAGAGTGGCCTCTTTCTATTAGTAATTTCACAGGATGAACTTTCTCTTACCCCTCGTCCTCTTCTAGAGGATGGACAAAAAGGACTGGGAGAAGCCAGGTGTCTTGTCTTTCTGAGATGCTTTTTTTTTGGGGCTTTTATCCCTTTGCCGAACAGATAGTACTTGAGAGGAAAGCAGGGAAATATTTGGCGCAGACATAATGCATGGCTTGGTTGTGCTTCCTTATCTTTATTTGCTTTTTTAAAGCAAGATGCACAGATAAGTTTGAAGGGCAAGGCCTTTGTGCCACACACCCAGCGTACTTCAATGGCAGAGTGATCTGCAGACTGACTTAAAATGGGCAGCAGATTTCTCTTTGCTTGATGGCCTAAATCTATCCTTCTAAACCTTTTAAGATGGGAAAAGCCCCTGAAACAACTTTTGAGTCCTAAGGAGCCATTGCCACAATCCACACATCCACTGATCACTGTACACTTGTGTGATGGTCAGTGGGATAAATGCCTGGTTGCATTGCTGCCAGTGGGAAGAATGTCACCTCTACAAATAGCTAAAACATTAATTGGTGCCAGTTAGCTGACCTGAGAGGCACAAATTGTACATTGCTGGTCAGTGTAATGGTCAGTGGGATAAATGCCTGGTTGCATTGCTGCCAATGAGAAGAATGTCACGTTTACAAATAGCCAAAACATAAACTGGTGTCAATGTAGCTGACCTGAGAGGCACAGATTGCACATTGCTGGTCTGTGGGATAAATGCCTGGTTGCGTTGCCAAAGTGCACATTGCTTTAAGGAAGACTTAGCACACTTTGACACTGGCCTACATAGAGACATATCTTTTGTTACATACCCTCTATTAGAGGCATGGTAGACTGAGCTAATAATAATAATGATAAACAGATATGTATAAATATAGAATAACAGAATCCTGGTAAAAAACCTCATCAGGCAGGAGAACAGTTCACTAAGCCATATTGTATATACAAAGATGTTACAACAAAATTCTACCAAATTATATGCAATTTTTGTGCAATGCCTATTATTTGAGGCTCAGTCTGCACTTTCATGGAGCAATACAGCAGGTGGCCCTAGAGATACAACAGAAAGCAAAGACATTCTTTCCTTCAAGCTCATCTCTACTACTGCCATTTGCAAATGATGGCTGTGAGCTGAAGTTTGCTGCACCTGTGCAAGGCACTGAGCGACTGTTTTAGACACCAAAAGAAAATGGAAATAGGTAAGAAAAAACTCCCTTGCTACTCACTTACCCACAACAAAGGGCTATTTAAGCTCCATATCACCATACCCTCGTCACCAGGGTTCCCAAAACTTGATGGATTTACTAACTGCGATGGGACTTCCCCTTGGAGAGGCTGAAGCAGGGGGGAGGGGAAAGGGAGAGGAAACAAATGCTTGGTCTTGGAGCGAGGACAGTAAAGAACACCTGCAGGGCAGAGGGAGGTTACATTTATTGCTTTGGTAAAGTGTCCCATTGGTACATGCTGTTAGGAGGAGTCTCAGGAAAAAATAATTTCTTAAATTACTTTAATTTAATTTATTTAATTCATTATTTTATTCATTTTTTCAATGTATTTATTTCATTTTTTTTAATATGTATTATTGAAAAAATGCCTGAATTGTGACAAAATATTAAAAAAAGAAAATGTTGACCACCTACCACCTTGGCCACCCTAGGCCAAAAGTTCTGCAGCCATAAGTCCCTCATAAAACAGGCATAGAAAAGTAATATTTCGCTTTTCTAGCATTTTGATTTTAAAGTTAATGTTTTAACGGCTAAAATATTCTTTTAACTTATTACATTTTTATCTTACAAATTCTATTTGTTTGGGATATACTTATGGCACTGATGTCATGATACATGATGGGTTTTCAGGAGTAGCTTTTTTTATGAGGATGAGACCTTGTATTTTGGGAACTTTTCCTCACTTCCACTTAGGGGCATTAAAAGAAAAAAATGACAGTCCTTCCTGCTTTATCCAAAACAACATATAAGTTAAACTTTAAGGTTTTAGTAATTTTAATGAGCCATAACGGTTTCTGTAATATTATGCTCCTATTTGTGCAGGTGGATAATGCAACAACGTATGCGCTTGGAGGTACAGCAGCTTTAGCTGTTGGGGCCTTTGCAGCATTAGCAATATCTGGGATGAGAAGTAAACAAAAGCAGTGAGAAGCCAAAGTCAAAACCCACCAGAAGGCTCACTATATGCAGGCAATGGTGAGACTCCATGACCAAAGAACACGTCATATGGTGCCTAAATGACCACTGAAAATATTCCATGAATTGTAAAATGCCTTACAATGCATATGTGTTATGTATTGAGAACACCTGGCTTACTGTTTAATTTTTTAGTAACTTGATATAGTAGTTTATCCCCCCAGAACCAGAGATGCTAACCTGTTATAACACTGTAAAGATATATACATGGTTAACACTGTAGGACATTATGGGCTAAATTGTTGCTAGCACTTTTGCCTTGCACCACTAGGGTTCTAGGTTCTAATCTTATCCAGATCACTACCTGCTTAGAGTTTGTATGTTTTACAAAGCATGAAATGTGTGGATGTGCAGCATCCAAATCTACAGAATATTTCAGCATACGTGTACACTCCCAATACATTCTTCAGGTTAATATACTACGACTGTCTACTAATTATCTACAATATTCTGGGTGAATCTGTGTACAAATATTGAATAAATAAAACATGTTAATAAAATGTATTTCAATACTTGAGTGGTGACTGCAAAACCCTGTGCAGTTTTTCCATGGATGGATTTTTATTTTACAGCCTTTGTTCTATTAAAAAAAAGACCCTACTAATATATATCACTTAGGTCACTGCATCCCAGCTGGAGTATTAGTTTAAGCTTCAAATGAACTTTCAATTTGAATCTGCTAAATGCAGAACTCAAATGAAACTTTCACTTTGTCTTTAAATCTGATTTAAAAATTTTTCAGGTTAGCATCTTAAAGCATTGATTTTGTTTTGTATTGCTATCATATAGTGTTAAAGTTATATCATTTATTTAGAACACCCAACTTTCTACAAATCCTATATTTTAAAAATGTGTACTAAAAGCTAGTGGTCAACAACCATATATTGCTTTTGTTTATATGGACCAATAACATGAGCATTTTGATATTTACAATCAAATGTGCTCAAAATAAATCTAATTAGCTTATTCTTTTCTTTTTTCTTTTTTTTTTTTTTTTATTACTGTGTGAAATTGCTTTTTTACTGCTGAATGAGGTGTAATTTTACAAATTGTACATTTACTAAAAGGTTACTGGGACACTATTGTTTTTTTGCATATGCATAAAACATGTATTACTTTATTCACTTATACAGATCATTATCATCCATCCTGATTAGTGCTAGCACAATTTGGGAAAGACTGAGGAAGAGCTTCTATATAATGACATTTATCGGCATTACAATTTCACTTTGGAGGGTGGAAGCATAATGGGCTATCAGATTGGTTATATGCATTAGATATGATCAGGTTATTTAGTGTGATTTTTTGTTATTTATGTCTATGGCCTTATTTCCATCTGCTTCAAACACCCATGTTTGACACACTTCCAAGCCTCTGAAATGCTCTTCCAAGCTTTCCTATGAAGTAATAAACAATGTTTAGTCAAATAATGCATTAAGATCATTCTGAAAGAAGTGCTCCCAATAATTAATTCATTGCAATGTGCTTATAACAGAGGTCTCAAAACTTTTTTTGCACTCTTGGTTTTGGCCCGGGAGCATCTGACCTTCTTGGCTGTAGTCTATGTTGTGACAAGAAAGATCTGTGTGCTCTCTCCTGTCATTTACTTCAGCCAATCACACAAACTGGCTTATGTGATTGGTTCAATGAAATGACTTGAGAAAGGTTACAGATGTTTCCTTCGCCACAGCGAAGATTGTAGCCAACAAGGACGGCTGTGGTCTGGATCGACACAGCCAACAGCATAGTACTAGTTTAAAACTGTTTTTCTAACCCCATCTTATGAAGGATCAAGAGTTTTAAAGCAAAATTCATCAAAAACAAATAGCAAATCCCCACTATGACTGCAAGCACTGTATTGAGAGGATTCACACAAAGAATGGTGTCTGGATAACATCCTTCAATTCACAATTCTACTCAGGGTACAGGATGTCCACGTCATTTCCTTTCCCACTGACAAGAAAAACATGTTTAAAGTATGCAACACAAGGGAAAAGCATTCTACATTTTTTCAAGTTCACAGCCCAAAGCAGAACTTACCAGAACTTTTTGCTCAAAGCCTTTGATTATTGTACCTACTGCACCCGATGAATCCCACCATGTTTTGATTTCTATCTTTTTACCTCTTTTATCTGGCTTCCTGCCCATGTTGCCTCATTAGGCATGCATTGAACTGCCTATAAACACTTTGTAAGCATTTTAGGCCAAATAATTGCTCATTCTGAACCCTTACTGAAAAAAAAAAAAAACACTTTTTCAGGCATTTTAAAAAGCTATTAAGATTTCTATAAATTCCTGCACGAGAGTTTGCAAACAAAGCCTCTAAACAATCCTTGATTTTTTTATTATAATTATTATCTTGTGTTTATATAGTGCCAACATATTCCGCAGGGGTTCACAGTCTAATGTTCTTACCATACAGTCATGCCCATGTCATACAGTTAGGTCTATAAATATTTGGACAGAGACAACTTTTTTCTAATTTTGGTTCTGTACATTACTACAATTTAATTTTAAATGAAGCAACTCTGATGCAGTTGAACTGCAGACTTTCAGCTTTAATTCACTGGGTTAAACAAAAATATTGCATAAAAATGTGAGGAACTAAAGCCTTTTTTAACACAATCACTTCATTTCAGGGGCTAAAAAGTATTTGGACAAATTAAAAAGCTGAAAATAAAATGTTCATTTCTAATACTTGGTTGAAAACCCTTTGCTGGCAATGACAGCCTGTAGTCTTGAACTCATGGACATCACCAGATGCTGGATTTTCTCCTTTTTAGTGCTCTGCCAGGCCTTTACTGCAGCGGCTTTCAGTTGTGGGCCTTTCTGTCCAAAGTTTAGTCTTCAACAAGTGAAATGCATGCTTAATTGGGTTCAGATCAGGTGACTGACTTGGCCATTCAAGAATATTCCACTTTTTTGCTTTAATAAACTTCTGGGTTGCTTTGGCTGTATGTTTTGGGTCATTGTCCATCTGTATTATGAAATGCCTCCCAATCAATTTGACTGCATTTAGCTAGATTTGAGCAGACATTATGCCCCTGATTCATCATTAAAATCCGCGATCGCTGGAAGCACGATAATACGCGCGACCAGCGATCGCGGATTACCGCGGTCCGGGACTCGAGGGCGCGCGTACAATCGCATCCTGAATCTGCCGGCCGGATTTCTGCCATGCGCAATAGGGGTCGCGAATCTGCCAATTAAGGCAATTACATTTCAGCTTTGGGGCTTATGAGTGGCTTGCACCTTGCAGTGCACCCTCTGTATTTACTTTCATGCAGTCTTCTCTTTATGGTGGACTTGGATATCGATACGCCTACTTCCTGGAGAGTGTTGTTCACTTGGTTGGCTGTTGTGAAGGGGTTTCTCTTTACCATGGAAATGATTCTGCAATCATCTACCACTGTTGTCTTCCGTAGACGTCTAGGTCTTGTGGCGTTGCTGAGTTCACCAGTTCTTATGATGTACCAAATTGCCAGATTTTGCCACTAATATTGTAGCAATTTCTTGGATGAATTTTTTCTGTTTTTGCGGCTTAAGGATGGCTTGTTTCACCGCATGTTGCCTGTTCACAGCAAAAGAGTAGGCTGGATAACAAAAAAGCCGGATAGTCTGGAGTTCCATTAATAAAGTACTATACTCACCTGCACACACAGGCCAGCCTTCCTCTTGCCGCACCCACGGACATCCAACACAGTTCTGGAGAGCAGGCTGCAGCCATGCAGGAGCACCGCAGCAGATGTCTGCCCGCACCTCCCCGGCATTTTATAATGAAGATTTTTTTTTCGTTCGGGGGATGGACAACTGGCGCTGTACACACGGCAGATTCTCGCCTGATATCGGCCCTGAGCCAAATATTGAGCGAGAACCGTTGGACGCGTGTACGTAGCTTTAGACTATGATTTTCTTGTGTACTTTTTGGATTGTCATGGTACAGCATCCAGCAGTAGTCAGCCATCACACTTTCATTCCAGAAACCTTGGTGGTGGTGCTCCATTAACTGAATTTCCTGGTGAAAACGTTCTCCTCATCACTCACCTTACCAAGATTTTCTGGGAAGAATTCTAGATGTGAGTGCAAGAAATGTTTTTAATGACATGCTAGCTCAGCTGCTAAGAGAGATTGTTTAAAAATATCATCCTGCAAAACAGACTTGATCTATCCCTATATTTACCCCTTTCTTCATGTTTGCAGTGCTTATGTTTGGAAACTTCTCAACAAGGTACTGAAACCCCATGGAGTTTGATTTATCCATGGCCTTTACAAGGTTCTTCATCAAGCCTAATTTGATATGGAGAGGTGGCACAAATATTTTATGGGGATCAACCAGAGGCATAAATTTGACACTGCTTGTTCCGGGCTTAAAGGGTATCTCTTGGTGGCCAATCACGCTTGACATAATGCTCACCCGTAGATCAGCTGTCCCACAGGCATAGTAAACAGCAATATTTTGTGAATCCTCCTTGCATTCCCATCAGCAAGCCAATGACCTTTAGACCGCCACAGATGTTCCACTGGTGTGTTTTATACTGAATTGCTTAAAGTAGTAACTTCATGTTGTCATAGGACTCCTTTAGGTTAACAAAATGGGCAATCAGTAAACTTGGTTTAGAATTACCATTATTATGCAGTAAGACTGCTTTCAAGCTTCTTTTAGAGGAATCAGTTAAGATACACCATTCAGATGGAATATGCTTTGTGACAAACTGTTTAGGAGTGCATTTATATCATGACAGTAGTACAGTGAGCCATCACTAGTGATGAACGTTGTCAAGTTATGATTTGGTTTTCTGTAGTGAGTTACAGTTACACCCTTTGCAAGCAAGTGCTTCTGTTTAAGCCTTGAAGCAAGAAGTTCAGCTTTGCCTTTGGAGTGATTTCGATCACGAACTAGATCATTTAGCTCTGCTTGTGTAAAGGTCTCTGGTTCTGAATTTTCATCTTCTTCGTCTCTGGTTCTGATTTCTCATCACCTTGTACAGAAGCAATCCATCATGTGGCAATACCGGAACTGGCAATGAATCATTCTGGGGAAACAGGCCTAATTGCAGGATCGAGGATGGGATATACAATTTTGTGCTTAGTTTTACCTGAGAATCCACTTTTGTTGACGCAGCAAAAATAGCAGTCGATTAGATGATCTTGCGGTTCTCTGCATACAGATAAGTGGACGAAGAAAAGAAAGAGGTTTGAGGCTCAAATACTTATTTGCAAAAAGTGAAGTGTATTGATGGAATGTTTTATACATTCACTATCTAATACACAAAAACAAATAATGTTTTTTTCCCCTTCCTGTCCTGTTGGTTTTCAAGACAAGATGTAAGTACATATTATACACAGTACATTGCATTAAAGGTATTAAACGTAACCGTACAACCGTTCATATGACCGTGCTGTGGCGCCCAATAATCCGACACGTTTCGCCACGTTTGGCTTCCTCAGGGATATAAATTAATGCATGCTTAACGGCCTACATATACGAAAATACAACATGTCAGGGATATAGGACAAAATATAGTCTACGTCATATAGTATGTTCATAGAAAATACATTTTATTTTATGTTATTTTGCATTAGGAAGGAATGTTTATTATCGAATTCCTACTAGGATTGGGTTTGATTGCACATTATTCTCCAGTTTACCCCCGTGCACTCCATGCTCTGTCACGTGAACAATCACCATTTATTATCAGCTTTCAAGTGTCAATCTATCACTCTGATCTACAATCACAGTGGCAGTTTCATCACGTCCAAACCATTAATTGATTTTATTATTAGTGTATCTTTGAGTAGTAACCGACTTTAGAGTTTCCTTTATCCGGTTTAAGGTTTCAGCAATATCATCAAGTCTGCCAATGCCCTGAAGAAGCCCTGTGGGGCGTAACGCGTCGGGTAGGACACACATATATTGGTGTTATATGCTGTAACTAAGAATAGTGTACCTATGTTAGCCTAGGGCTAGCGTAGCAGACCTTTGTTTAGTTTTTAGTATTTCTATTTAAATAAAATTTGGTTTGAAGAAAAAGCCTTGCCCCCACAAAAGCCTGTCGTTTTCTCTTTCTCTTATCACTTGCTTCTTTATTTTTATTATTAATTTAACCTTATACAAATGAAAACAAAAAGGATAAATGAGCAAAATGCATTTAAAAATGTATTATTCAATTTAAATTACAGAGGAAAACTATCAGGGTAGAGGGTGTGACCTCTATCTGTATGGGATCACTATATTATAAATTTTACCACTCCCCACCCCTCCCTGTGAAGAAAGTCCTACCTGAAGGCATTAAAGATGTCTTCAGCCACCCTGGGGTGGAGGGGGGATGAAATCCCTCTACTAAGACAGCCTTCTAAGGGAAGGTTAGGGAGAAGGAGCTTAAGTCAGTGTGATGCTCTGCTTGCTAATCCAGCATAGCAGGCCCTGTCAGGCAGGGGTGCAGTCATAAAAAAAGAAGAGGGGGCATGGTACTATCCATGGCGAGCGCACATGCGCATCATTGTTATGTAAACGCCTCATTCATGAAAAAAGTGAGGGCACAGCATACCTACACGTGCCAACCCACTACACCCCTGCTGTCAAGGAGTCCATGACCATAGTTTTCTCCTATGGTGCTGCATTAGACTAGGTAGACACTTACGGGTCTGCCCTGAATGGTACACAGATGACGTACAGAGCCAGTTAAACAATTCCCTGACATTATTTTATTATCCTGGCTGAAAACCATCCTTTTTAACAACTGCTTTCTACAGCAAGATGATTCACTTGACACTGCTTTCACCAAAAATTGAAACATGGGTAGACCAACTCCCTCGTTTATTGAGCCCACACACAAAAAAAAGGGGATACATTGCTTGTCCTAGTGTCACAAATTGTATTTTTTTAAAAATGATTCATTTATTGACTTAGCCCTACTAGATCCCAACAGCCATCGGGCTCAATAAAAGAATTGAGGACCGCTCATCTGCCCACAGGGGGAGGGGGAGACTGAGATCACCATCCAAGACCCCTTTGCTTTCTAAAGAAGTTTTCACCAATCTCAACCCCCACCCCAGATGGCTATTGGTCATGTCCTAGCAAGGCCCTTTGTGGAAAGACTGTAAGTTGTGCTTTGTGGAACCTACCAGGGACAAGGAATCAGGAAGGGAGCATGGTGCATCCCTCCTGAAAAATGATATAGAGGATGTATTCTAGGATTTTTTCAGACGAGAGCAAGAATCCCACCTATCAGCTGACCTATTAGTCATCCAGTAAGAGGAAGCTTAGCATAAGAGGATCTCATTTATTCAAAAGAGGAAATTTTTGACTCAAATGGTTAGGACCCCCAAGAAGAACAACACTACGGGTTTAATTTTTCTTTGCTACAACCATATGTAAAGCAGTCAAAGCTCTATCTTGGGGAAAAGATGTGGAGTCCCCAACAAAAAGAAAAAAATTCTTCAAAAATCTTAAGATTTGGTTAAACACCTTACCACTTATTGAGACTATTAGGGAGACCATCTGGAATGAATGGGAAAGTGGAAAGAAAACCTTCCCTAAATAAAATGCTTCTTAAAACTTTGTGTTTAGGGAAAATAAAATGAAAGACCTTTTGCCACTGTAGTGGAGTCTTAATTCACCTGGCAAGGCACATCACTCAGACAATGCAGTCTCCTTCAAGGATGTCTTTATTAGACCCATCACTATAGATCTATACCAGAGGTAGGCAAACTCCAGCCTTTAGGCCAGGTACGGCCTAGCCAATATTCCAGTCCGGCCTAACGCCCCCCTAGTTATTTATTGTTGGATCCGGCCTAATTGAATTGTCGCGTTATCATCAACTTTCCACACAGTAACCCCAATTACTATGCCTAAGAGCAGAAGCAACGCTCAGCTATCAGTCTCCAGAAGGTTGACCTCAAATGTTGTGTCTTCAACCCCGAATAAACTGACGAATTGTTCTATGTCCAACGTGGCAACAAAGCCCTGTGTTTAGTGTGCAACGGCACCAACAGCACTTTAAAGCGGTCAAATCTCAAGGGGCATTTCGATGCCAAGCATGCGCACACGTAGAGAGACTACAACGCAGATGAACGGTTGGATCAACAGTCGTCCCTCTTCAAGAAGCAGGCCTCCAAAGCTTCTGAGGCTGCTGAGCGTCACACCCATGCCTCCTATGAAGTGTCCTTGTTGATTGCGAAGAAAATGCATGCCTTCATTAATGCAGACTTTGCAATAAATTGTATACTTGCTGCTTTTGACATCATTTGTCCGAGTTGTCTGCCCGCACTGTGACTCGTGGAGGACTTGGCCTCTGATGTCCGGTCTTCGATGTTTACGAAGTTCAAAACTCTCAATATATTCTCCAGCGCTTTTGACGAGAGCTGTGATATCAAAGACACTGCGCAGCTGGCCATCTTTGTGCGTGGCATCACGCAAGACCTGGAGGTAGTCGAGTTTCTCAGCCTCATCCCAATGAATGGAATGACCACTGGCCAAGATGTCCTCAATGCCCTCCTACTCCCTCCCTCTATTTGGGAGAGAGACCTTTTTTTCCTGTGATTCCTTGTCTATGTACATTGTGGCGTAGATACATAGACAACGTTTTCATGAATATGTTTTCAAATATGTTTTTTTTTAGATATTTATGTTTGCAAACGAGATGACAACACATTGACTTCTCTCTGTACTGTATGTCCACAGCTGGCAATACCATCTTATTTGCAACGACTGCCCATCCCACACCCCTTATTCGCAACATTCCCTACTCCCAGTACTTGAGAGTTGGAAGAAACTGTTTAGATGATGCAGATTTTAAGGTACAAACTAAATTTTGTGTGATCGACTATTATTACGGGGGTAAAGTAAAAAGACCTTTAAAAAAGCAAATCGTAAAGGTAATGCACAAGATCAACATCATCATAGAAAACAACATCAATTTATTACAAACTATTCGAGAGACTTTGACACAATCCGACAAATCTGTTCAAAACATTGGCCTCTTTTAACTTGTGGCCCTAAGATTAAAAATACATTTCAGAAAGACATCAGATTGTGTACAAAAAGGCATCAGCTTTAGGGAATATATTAGTAAACAGTCACTTTGACTTAACCCAGGAAATCGATGAGGTCAGGTTCCTTTAAATGTGGTACATGTATTCGGTGTAGGTGGATTTATGATCCATGTGATAATTTCTTTGAAGGGACACCTCCTCAAATACTTACCTTGCAACTTAGACGCTTTGTAAATTGCACTACATGTGGGGTCATTTACCTGGCATTCTGCGCATGTGGCAGATATCCTGTATGGAAGACCAAACGTCAGTACCGCAAAAGGATATATGAGCACATATATCTAATTATGAATGGCAGGGTCACCACCCTATTGAGCCAACATATTGGATTAAAACACAACTTTGATACGAATTCAATAAGATTCATGGCTTTACATAAGATTGAATTGGACTCCAGGGGTGTGACCTTGATAGAAAATTGTTGCAACATGAGACTAGATAAATTCATCAATTGAAGGCAAATTTTTTTCTTGGTCTCAATGACCAAGTATAGATTGTATAGATTTTGAACAAATGCATTGTAAAAAGATATTTTAAGATGAAAACAATACAGAGAGTACAGTGGATAGTCCAGCCAGGAGTCTAGGCCCTTTCAATAGACCTAAAGGATCTCTATTTACACATTTTGGGGAAGGCTTCATAGTTGAAGCAGATCCAGTTTGTGTGTCTGTCCTTCGGACTTTATACCTAGATGACATGCTGATTCTGAATCAGCAGAAAGATACAATATTGTAGCACAAAGATACAGTTATTATTAATTTTAAACTGTATTTATAAAGCACCAAATTATTACATAGCACTGTACATTAAATAAGAGTTCTAAATGACAGATACAAACAATGACACAGGAGGAGGAGAGTTCTGCAACCTCTGTGGAACCTCAGGTGGTTAATCAAAACAGTTGGGATCTTGTCCGGACACATTCTGCACGATCAAGGATATTCTAACTCCCGTTCACTGCCGTGTGTCCTGGCAACATAGTGCATGGACGTTTGTGGCACAATGATTACAAGAACAACAATACTGAAATGAGCACAGTGAAGGACTTATCCCTTTCGAAAAGGTTCCTAAATCAGTCAACCGTTGTAGACATGTCACGAAAATTACATTACTCATTCAACGTGGCAAAGTCTTTGGTGGTGGATGAAAATACTCTTGAACTGTCATTCCCTGTTCTCAAAGCAGTGAATAATACTGACGACATGGGATGGCTAGGGCAAATAAGCACAAGGGATGGAGCCTTTCCTGGTGACAGGCATGGTTTTCAATGTTTTAAAGCTGGGGGCAGTATATCAAGGTCTGATAACATTTGGCCACTGCTTGAAGGGGAAGGTGGTCATGCTCAAGATGGACAATACTAAAACAAGTGGCATATGTGAGGAGACAAAGGGAAACCAAGAACCAAGCCTGGAGGTCCCACCAACAATGACATGAGTACAAGTCAATCTATTCAAATTAACCCAGACAATTGTTCCAGGTAATCTCAACAAACAGGCTGATTGTTCATCCAAACATTAACTAGAAAACAACTAGTGGGAAATAGCTCCTAGTGTGTCTCACCAAATGTTATTGGGCAAAGTTTGGGAGGTAGACCAAATTGCTTCCCCAATCAACATAAGGCTACTCTTCTTTTTCACAAGGTTCTTGTGTAAACAGACAATGTGAGTGGATGTCCTACCATGTGCTTTTGTCTTTCTCCCTGTTCCTCCTATTCACTGGTTCTTAGTGAGGGTACTGTACTGGAGGGGAAAGCACACATTACAGCTGTAATTTCGTATCGGCCTAGGAGGCTATGGTTCCCACTGTGTCAAACACCCTCTCCCAGCCCACACCCCTGCGCATAGACTTTCCAGCACGCTTAGCAACAGTCCACGCATCAGCAGGCGGAGAAGGGCCATCACAGGGCCCCTTGCTCAACACACCACCACAGGTAGACTGCCACCACCTGCTTCGATGGAAGCACACACCGTTACCCTTAACATCCGCAGTTATACTTTTGCTTCTTTAATACTGTCTGTGTCACCCGCTGCCACCCCAGACAGGGATGTCTCAGCAATCACAATGTTTTTAGTGGCGTTTTCGGTTTAGCAAGTTACACTATTTCTACTTAGAGCATTCAGAGATTCAGCTTACACTTTTTTTATTGTTTATTAAGTAAAAACATACAAAACAGTGCATAAACAAATACAGAAAAATAAAGAATATTCAAAGAACAATAACAGAACTATAGCAACAGCATAAAAAAAGGGAAAACTGAAATAATACTAAAGTAGAGTTGGTTTGCCTTGGTCCAGGTTGCTGTGTAAAGTCCTAGTTTTTAGTCAGTCAATGGGCTCCCTGCAGTGCTGAATGTATCACTGCGTTTGTCCTTAGCAACAAGATGGTATCAGTGAGCGCTCCCTCTGCTAGGCTTACATGCCTTTTTCTTTGCCAACCACAGAGGTGGGACTACTAAGGCAATCCAACGACAGCAAGGTGGGGGCTGTCTCAGGGGCTGTGTCCACATGGATTATGATGCTCTGTGGACACTTCCAAAATGCCTTTCTTCTAGCCATTATTATTAATTTAATTAAGTACAGGTTTTATGAACTGCCACCTCCCAGGATAATAATCACCACAAAATACGAAGTTCACAGAGACCAAACTAGGCATGTCTGGGACTTAAGGTTCAACAGAACAAGCTAAATATGATTTCCAGGCTTTCCTGAGGCCTAGGAAACTAGTTCTTGGTCTCAAAATGCTCACCATAATGATACAGCTACAAATCAGCCAACTACTACTATATACAGAATGGTATTTGGAAAATATAAGGAATTTTAATAAATGGGTTTCAGAATACATCTCAGAGTTCACTCAGGGGCCACTCTACTAGCCTTATCTGAGTTGTATGACACCTGGAGACACAAAATGGCAACTTTCAAAATGGGTGTTATAAACTAGAGGGTCTGGAAGGATACTGGTTGTCAGATCAAGAAATATCTGATAAGGGGAAATTTATGACCCAGCTCTGTTTTAAAACAAATACATTTTTTTATATTTAAAGGGGAGATCAGGAATTAATGTTATCCCAAATATCACACCTCCCCTCCATAAGTGAGAGCATGGGGGGATCATTTGATCCTTCCGAGCGTAACTGTCCTTCACTGGCTCGACATGGAGAGATAGGCCATCAGCGTTACCATGGGTGCTGCTTTTTTTGTGTTGGATTGTAAAATCATACTGCTGAGGAATCAGGCTCCAACAAAGCAACTTCCCATTATCTCCTGCAGTACGGTTCAGCCAACTGTGTAGGTTGGGATCAGTGATGACTGTGAAGCTCTGTCCATACAAGTATGGCTGTTGGATCAGGCAGGTAAAATCTGGGGCTTAAAGAACAGGAGCACTGGCAGGTGCTTTCTTCATACTCACACTCCAGTGTTCTGGGCTTCTTCTTTTGGATTAGGTCCATCAGGGGCTTGGCCAAGATGCTATAAGGGGGTACAAACTTTCGGTAGTAACCGTCAGTTTCCAAAAATGACATAACCTGGTTTTTAGTTTTGGGGATAGGCCATTATGGCCTCAACCTTTCCTGTCTCCGGGTGCCACCTCCTACCCGATGCCCTAGGTACTGGACTTCAGTCATGGCAATCTGACATTTGCTGGGTTTCACTGTCAAATTGACAGATGCAATCTTGTCTAGCACCTGTGACAGATGATTGAATAGCCAGTACCCCCATCTTAGATTCATGATTGTCAGATAGCGGGCACCTGCCAGCTTATCCAACAACTCATCGATTCTAGGCATTGGGTAGGCATCAGAGGAGGTGATGGCATTAAGTTAGTCATTTGTATTTTAGCACACAGAGCCTCCATCTGGTCAGACATGAACTGGGAGTCCTGGTCGCTGAGGAGCTCAATCGGAAATCTAACTAGGGTGAAGATTGCCAGCAGGGCATCAGCAAACTTTGTCTGCTCTGAGGGAGGAAAGAAGCACAGTTTCTGGATAATGGGTGGCATAGTCCACTACTGTCAAAATGTAATGCTTGCCTGGGCTACTGTCAAGGGCCCAATGATATTTATAGCCGCCCTACGAAAGGGCTCATCAATCACTGGAAGCGAGTGCAAGGGGGCCCTACACACATATCCCGCCTTGCCCACCTTCTGACAAACTGTACAGGACCGACAGTAGTTAGCTATGTCTGCACCCATGCTAGGCCAGAAACCTGGGCCTTGGTCCTTGAAGGGTTAAAATAGCTAATCTAATTTGAGCCATATATGTTCCTGTAAGGAAGTTTTATTTCTTCTCCTGTCTACTCAGTTTAATTGTAACCAGAAAATTGTAAATTCTTTGAAATACAATGTATGCCTTGTATGCCTTACAATGTATCAAATAACACTATATATGGCCAAAACTTAAACAGCTGTATGTGAATAATGACAACCCCTCTGTATAAAAAGACTGCCTCGTCAAATAAAGATTAGAGTATATTCCTAAAACCATACTGTGTGCGTGTGTGTTATTGGGATATCTCTCCAGACGTCTGTCTCTCTGGTGAAGGAGAAGTCAGGGTGCATTCGAGGAACTAGAAGTAGAAGCAGATCCTTTCAGCTGGGGGCTCGTCCGGGATTTGAACACACAAAATTCGGTGAGTACGGAAAGTCCCTGCCTTGAGGCTTAGGGGAATTCTGATCCTTTCCGAAACTCTCTGTTGCTTCTATCTTGAATCGACTTAGAATAGACTGAAAGGGAAAGTAGCTATCTTTAAGGAAGATAGGCTTTAAACTGAGGGCTTTAGGGAAGTCAAGGCCAAGTCTATAGAGGAATTCTTTAGGGAAGAATTCAAAAGAGAAATTCTTTAGGGAAGAATTTAAAAGAGGTATTCTTTAGGGAAAGAATTTAACTATTGTCTGCACCCTGATTTTTCTTGTCAGCCAATTTCTATTGCTTCTTACCTGTCGCTTTCTTATGTTTTCTTTTATGTTGTGATGTTATGCTCTCTTTTATATTGTGATGTTATGAAGTATTTTCATTTTGTGCTGAAGGTGAGCAGCAAATGATATTGTGAAAATTGTACTAATTTTATTGTGTGTGTCCTGGAGAACCGTAAGACGCCCCACCACTCTGGGGAGGGGAAACCCGCTAACCCAGAAACTGGTGAACGCAAGTGATGGTTTTAAGGGATAATACTAACAGGCAGTTGAGAAGGAAGTTGAGCATAGACATAAGTCCTCTGTACCCAGTTGACAGGAATTGTCGGAGCCTTTAGGGTTCAGTACAGCCAGTCCTGGGAAGAGTTCAGCTCTACTTCTGTCTCAATTAAGTTACAAGAAATGGGTGCGTATGTAGGAGAAACATGTAAGGATTATGTAGCTCGAGTCTGTGGGAATGATTGCTATTTAGTTATTCCCTGGGTGGATAATATGGCAGGATGAACAGAGGGGATGGGAAGCGTGAATCCTTTTCCTAGGGACAGAGCAAATGATTCATTCCATATGGACATGGTTAAGAGGTTATGTTTAGGAGACATTGATTGTGTTAAACAAAGAGGAACGTCCTCTCCCTTTTCTTGTGGATTCTGGTGCTACTTGTAGCACTTTATGTGAGGATTATTATAGTGGTTCAAGAGAGAATGCTGAGCCCTCTGTGGGAATTAATGGGATACTTACAAGATCTTATAAAACTCCTCCTCTCTCGATCCAACATCCATACAATCACCAGTCAATGTTCACACACCGTTTCAGGATCATTCCAAATTGTCCTGTGAATTTATTAGGGAGATATTTGTTTGTTCTATTGAAGTTGCAGTTGGGGATTAGTAAGACAGGACACCTACATGACACATCCTCAGTCATGCCCATCCATGTACCAAACGGTAATTGTTTTTTATATTTGGAATGCCAACCACAGGATCCGCTACTTGATCAGGTTCCTCCTGAGGTTTGGGCAAATACTGACCAAGATGTTGGCCTAATCTCTTGCACACCATATAAGGCAATGCTTAAGCCTGGCACTGCACCTGTCTACATTAAACAATACCCACTTTCCCCAGAAAAAGAAAAGGGAATTCAGCCTATGTTGATGGAATTCCTAAGGGTTATTGAGGAAACTATTTCCCCCTATAATACACCTATCAACCCAGTGAGAAAGGCTGACGATACCTTTCGGTTTGTCCAGGATTTTAGAGCAGTAAATGCTCAGATCATACCCATAGCCCCTGTAGTTCCAGACGTGCCATCTCTGCTATCAGCTATTCCTGCCCATGCAGGGTTTTTCTCTGTTATTGATTTAAAGAATGCATTTTTTTCTGTCCCAGTTGACAAGGAGACACGCCCACTCTTTGCCTTTACATTTAAACATCGCCAGTATACTTGGTGTAGAATGCCTCAGGGTTATGTAGACTCCCCAGTAGTCTACTCCATTGTCCTCCAAGCTACACTGCGCCCTTGGATTGCCCCTCATGGTTCTGTCCTTCTACAATATGTGGACGATCTCCTCATATGTAGTTCTACTCGGGAGGCCTGCCAGGCGGACTGTGTTAGTTTATTACTGTGGTTATGTGAATGTGGACATAAACTTTCAAGGAAGAAATTACAATGGTGTACTGAAAGTGTTGATTATTAGGGTTTTGTTCTCAGTAAAGGTGGGAGGAAAATCAGCCATGCCAGAATTACTGCTGTACTGGGTCTGCCCCGCCCACAAACCTTTCTTGGCATGATTGGTTCCTTCCACCAATGGATAGCTGATTGTTCCTACTATGATAATATTCTGAGACAAGCCACTAAGACTGATATGCCTGATTTTATTAAATGGTCTGATGAAATGTTACAAGTTTTTGGTCATTTGAAATGTGTAATGGTTTCAAGTCCTGGCTTGGGCCTACCCGATTATGGCGTGATGTTTCACTTATTTGCCAGGGACAATTGTAAAACCATGGCAGGAGTCCTGGCGCAGGAACATGGAGGCAAATTTCGCCCTGTTGCTTTTTTCTCAAAAGTGGTTCCAGTACAGGTTCAAGGCATGCCTGCGTGTCTCAGGAGTTTGGCATCCTGTGCCATTGTTGCTGAGATGGCCACGCCTATCACCCTAGGTCATCCTACCATTCTGCATACCTCACATAATGTTTTAGCTCTATTAAAAAACATACATACACAACATATGTCAGCACAAAGATTGAGTGGATATGAAGTTTTGTTGCTATCTAATCCCCAGCTTCATATTAAAAACTCAGCACCCACATTCGGTCCAATGGCTATACTAAATGCCCTACTTGGATATAAGGGAGAGCAAGATGATTTGCCTCTTCCTCATGAATGTACTGAACTCATACATGAACACACCTCACCTAGACCTGACTTACAGTCCACACCCATTGAAGGAGCTCCTGATATTTTTGTGGATGGATCCTGCTCCCGCCCTAATGACAACACTTATCATGCGGGATATGCTGCAGTTCAACTCCCTGATGTTATTCTAGAATCAAATCCTATACCTTTTCAGTCAGCCCAAGCAGCTGAACTGATTGCCCTCACTAGAGCCTGTTGTCTTTTTGAGGGAAGAGATGTGAATATATACACTGATTCCAAATATGCCTTTGGGGTTGTACATGATCATGGGGTAATCTGGCAGAGAAGAGGCTTCATAGCTGCAGATGGGAAGTAAATCTCAAATTCTACCCTAGTACATGATCTCCTAGCCACCATCCAATTACCAAGCAAAGTTGCTATTATCCATTGTAAAGCACATACTGGCCTCAAAACGAACATAGCTCAAGGGAATGCCTTAGCTGACAAGGCAGCAAAGGAGGCCGCTATTAGACAGGCAGCAACAGTTCAAATGCCCTCCCTAGTTCCAGAAATTACCCTTACTGACAATTTATTGCTAAGCCTCCAGGATTTGGCAACAAGTAGTGAGAAGTTAGAATGGCAGTCGGTAGGTGCAGTACAAGACCCTGATACTGGTCTTATCTGCAAAGAGGGGAAACCATGTATTCCAGTTGCAAGCACCCCAATTTTAATTGCACAATATCATGGCCTTGGCCATAGGGGAGCACAGGCAACCACTGACCTCATTAGGAGAGATTTTTTTATACCAAGCCTTAGATCAAAGGTACAATCCTATGTTTCACGATGTATTATATTTCTCAGAAACAACCCAAATAACTCAAAGAAGGCCTAACACCAGCATCTGAATTACCCAACTTCGCCATTCACTCACAAATTGACTTTACCCATGTTCCATAGACAGGAAGAAAGCAGGAATATGCCCTTGTGATTGTGGATATGTTCTCTTGATAGCCGGAGGTTTTTCCTACTACAAATGAAACCACACAAATTGTGGTAAAGATTTTGTTACAAGAAATTATCCCCAGATGGGGATGCCCTGTTCAAAATAACTCAGATAATGGCCCAGCTTTTGCGTCCAGGGTATGTAGGGAGATTTCCAAAGCCCTTAGGATTGACTGGAAGTTCCACCTCCCTTACCACCCTCAGAGTTCTGGTGGTAGTAGAAAGGATGAATAGAACAATAAAGAAAAAAATACTGGAGGCACATTCACTAATTGGAAAAAGTTTTTGCCTGTAGCCCTAGCAGAAATTAGGATGCAGCCTAACAAGAATACTGGCTACTCAACATTTGAGGTCCCAATGGGAAGACCTTTCCCCACCCCTTGGGGTCCAAAGGCCCCTGTGATAGAAAAAGGGAATCTAGAAGTAGTACAGGCAGAATATGTGGGAAAACTTGTAGAAACTTTAGATCAAGTTGAGAAAAATGTTGCTCGTGCCTCTCCTTTCTCTCCACAGGAACCTACACATCCTTTCCAACCAGGAGATGTGGTGATAGTCCAGCGTCCTGGCAAAAGGGCGAAAACAGACAAAGTTCCCGTTTGAACCACCCACCCGAGTGGTAGCAGTCACCACAACAGCTATTCTCACAGAAGAGGCTCCAATCTGGATTCATGCTAGCAGAGTGAAAAGGGTCCCTGAGGCTTCTTCTCCGGCGTCGAACGGAGACAAAGAGGGTGAAGCAGGTATGAAATCCCTGAAAAGTGCCTTGCCACAGGCTGAAGATGATGACCCCACAATATTCTGGGAGATATGTTTGTCTGTTGATAATTATTAATATTTGCATTTTCTTGCCAGTCTGGCTTATTAGTACTTGTATTTATCATCCAGGGGAGATGAGTTTCTTATGTGGTACACCGAATAATCAGTCAGTATCCAAAAGAGCTCAGGAGCAAGATCCCTTTGCTCCCAACCCCTTTCATTCTGAACAGAATAGTATAGTCAGAATGGCAAATGCCTTAAATGTTAGCTCATTGTGCCTTGAAGACTTACAGAGCCCATGGGACCTTATGTTGTTGCTGTGCCTACACCCAATGAATCCCTCCTTGAAGTCTGGTCGATGACTAAAAATACACGATCTTTTATTCCCTTGTATGACTTCTGTGGGGAATGTCAGAAATTAGGATATAGCAGGGATAATATTAGAATACCTACTGTTAATGTGACTGCAGAGACCTGTTTTACCTTTCCTCAGGATATGACCTTATATTGTGATGATAGAGACATAAAAAGAGGATTACATAAGAATAGTGTATATGATTATATTAATGACACCTGTAAAAGAATGGTAGGATTGTTAGCTCCCTGGACAATTCCATGAGTTGTAATAGGACCATTGTGACTCCCAGTTTTATCTATATTTTATTGCTCCCTAAGGGATGGTTTTTGTAATGTGGTAACAGCACTTACAATTATATTCCTGCAAATGTTATTGGAGGTCCCTGTGCATTATCCAGGCTGACTTTGGCCCTTCCTAGACAAACCCCTGTCAGGAGAGTTTAAAGATCGGTTACTAAGACTTTATCAGAAAATTGTGACTCTACTCTACCCCTTCTCAGCCATGCAGAATATTCAAGTTTGGGGGCCTCTATATTGGGAGTGCCTGGACTGGGTATATATAATACTCGTACTATAAATTCAATTGCATGTGACCTGGCTAAATGTCTGAATCATACTTCTACCACCTTATCAAACATGCTTTTAGATCTACAAGGATTAAGAGGAGTAGTGCTAGAAACTAGATTTGCTGTAAATTATTTGTTACTTAAACATAACGTAGGGTGTCAAGATTTTAAAGGAATGTGTTGTTTTAATTTATCTGACCATTCCAGATCAATCCAGTCCCATATTCAAGTGTTACATGAAATTGCCAATAATATCAGGGAGGATGTTGGTTCATCCTCCTGGCAGGACTGGTTATTGAGCTGGCTGCCAGATTTGAGTTGGTTAAGAACATTATTTATCATTATTGTAATTATAATTGCTTCCTTAATTATTTTATGTTGTTGTATCCAATGTATTCCTTCCCTATACAAATATTCTGCGCTATGTGTCCAAAGCCCACAGATCCTGGACAAAAATATGCTATTAACCTCTCTATGTTAGAAGAAAATAAGTCATGTTCATGACTTAAGAGGGGATTGAAGGGTTAAAATAGCTAATCTAATTAGAGCCATATATGTTCCTGTAAGGAAGTTGTATTTCTTCTCCTGTCTGTAACCAGATGTCTGAAAATTGTAAATTCTTTGAAATACAATGTATGCCTTGTATGCCTTACAATGTATCAAATAACACTATATATGGCCAAAATCTAAACAGCTGTATGTGAATAATGACAACCCCTCTGTATAAAAAGACCGCCTCGTCAAATAAAGATTGGAGTATATTCCTAAGACCATACTGTGTGCGTGTGTATTATTGGGATATCTCTCCAGATGTCTGTCTCTCTGGTGAAGGAGAAGTCAGGGTGTATTCAAGGAACTAGAAGTAGAAGCAGATCCTTTCAGTCCTGGCAACACCCAAGCGGCATGCAAGGGGAATTTCATGTGCAATTTTTAATAAATGTCCTTAAGTTTATCTGGTACAATAAGCTGCTGTCTGACCGTTTTTACCTTACTGCTGTCTGTTAGCAGTTCCTCTTAGTACAGCTTCTCCTTGTCCCAGTACACCATGTACATAGCCCCTTCCTCTACAGGCCTGGAAGCCATGTCTCTAAGAGACTTCAGACTTGGATCCTCCTGCAGTGCTTGTACAAAGGCTGGACCACCTGTCCCCTTGGCCTGTCCAGTGGCAAGCAAGGACAGCGGGAGTGACTCTGAGGCTGAGCCTACAGAATCAGAGCAAGGAGATAGAAGAACTCTCCCAATGCTCTGATCTCATAGTCTGGGCCTGAGCAGCCTTGCAGCACTGTGAGTGACGGCCACCACTTGTCATCAATGTTAGTCATAATTGGTTGTGCAATGTCTACACCTTCATACAACTAATTTGCAATAGGTTTACCAGTAGTTAATACTAGGGATGAGCGAGCGAGATTTGCCGTTCGATCTTGCGGCGAATCGGACCACTCTCACCAAAGATTTAAGCGAGAACGGCCTTGTAATTCACCATGAGGCCATTTTCTCACCCAACAAACGAAGGAAAATGCAAGGGGCGGGAACGGCGACTATTTCCGGTGGAAAGGCCCAACAGCCCAATCAAGAGAGATCTGAGAACAGGCATATATACAGGGAAGGAGGGAGGAGTTAGTCAATCTATCTTGTGTTTTGTGTCAGAGAAAGAAGCAGGGAGACAAGTGCATTGTGACAGGGTCAGGTTAGGAGCCTTCTGCATCTTGAAATATACAGATTGTGCAGTTTTTGATGCTACCTGTTGCTATCTAGCAAAAAAAGCAGAAACATTTCTGTCCCACTCCAAAAAAAAAAACATATTTCATTCTGATAGCATTTGCTATCTATCAAAAAAGCCAGAAAAATGTCTGTATTTCTCTGAAAAATATTTAGATTTTTAATTATGATACCACTTGCTATCTATCAAAAAAGCCAGAAAAATTTCTGTATTTCTCTTAAAAAATACAGATATTTTATTCTGGTCCCACGTGCTATGTATCAAAAAAGCCAGAAAAATGTTTGTATTTCTCTCAAAAAATACAGATATTTTATTCTGATAGCACTTGCTATCAAACAAGCCAGAAAAAATCTGTATTTCTCTTAAAAAAATACAGATATTTTTTTCTGATAGCACTTGCTATCTATCAATACAGCCAGAAAAAATTCTGTATTTCTCTCAAAAAAAAAAGATATTTTATTCTGATCCCACTTGCTATAAAAAAAGCCAGAAAAATGTCTGTATTTCTCTCAAAAATACATATATTTTATTCTAATAGCACTTGCTATCTATCAAAACCAGAACAACTTTCTGTATTTCTCTAAAAAAATACAGATATTTTATTCTGGTCCCAATTGTTATCAAAACATCTGTATTTCTCTCACAAAAAAAATATATTTTATTCTGATCTCACTTGCTATCAAAAAAAGCCAGAAAAATGTCTGTATTCCTCTAAGTAAAAAAGTATATTTTATTCTGATAGCACTTGCTATCTATCAAAAAAGCCAGAAAAATGTCTGTATTTCTTTTAAAAAAATAAAGATATTTTATTCCGATCCTACTTGCTATCTATCAGAAAAAGCCAGAAACATTTCTGTATTTCTCTCAAAAAAATACAGATATTATATTCTGATAGTAGCACTTGCTATCTATCAAAGCCAGAAAAACTTTCTGTATTTCTCTCAAAAAAATACAGATATATTATTCTGGTCCCAATTGCTATCAAAAAAGCCAGAAAAATTTCTGTATTTCTCTCAAAAAAATAAAGATATTTTATTCCGATCCCACTTGCTATCTATCAAAAAGGCCAGAAACGTTTCTGTATTTCTCTCAAAAAAAATACAGATATTTTATTCTGATAGTACTTGCTATCTATAAAAAAGCCAAAAAAAATCTGTATTTCTCCCAAACAAAATACAGATATTTTATTCTGATCACACTTGCTATCACAAAAGCCAGAAAAATGTCTGTACTTCTCTCAAAAAATACATATATTTTATTCTGATAGCACTTTCGATCTATCAAAGCCAGAAATACTTTCTGTATTTCTCTAAAAAATATACAGATGTTTTATTCTGGTCCCAATAGCTATAGAAAAAAACCAGAAAAATTTCAGTATTTATCTAAAAAAAACACAGATATTCTATTGTGATCCCACTTGCTCTCAATCAAAAAATCCAGAAAAAAATTCTGTATTTCTTTAACAAAAATAAAGATATTTTATTCTGATCCTGAAAGGATCTGCAGGTTTCCTGACTCTATTCCTCTGTGATCTCTCACCATCCCAGTGTCCCTCAGTGCATCAGAACAGGCGCCTGAAAGGGTCTGATAGACTCCATTTTGTTCCTGAGACACTCCATTTTGTTTCAGTATTTAATCATGAGAACTGAATATATTCCTTGGTTATTTAGACTATATATGTAGAAACGTGATGTTCTGCCAAATAAGTGTCCTTGCTGACATCTGCTAAATTCAGATATTGCTGACAATTAATGAATAACAAGATGTCTTGTACGTGTCCGAAACAATGTAGCAAAGCAGTTTTGTATTAGAACAAGGATACTATTATCTCTCTACTGTGGAAAATGAGCATGTGCAGTGATATTTTGTTATGTTATAAAAACTAGATGTTTGTTACAATAAAGTTGAAGATTGCTTGATACCATACAAGTGTATGCGTCGTTGAGTGATTCTTCCCGGGCGCGCCTGTTCTGATGCACTGAGAGGCACTGTGATGGTGAGAGATCTGAGAGGAATAGAGCCAAGAAACCTGCAGATCCTTTCAGCTGGGGGCTCGTAAGCCGGGATAGAGCACACAGAATTTTCGGTAAGTACGGGAATTCCTCCCTAACGGGTTGGGAACTTTCTAGCTTCTTTACGAATAATTTCTGTTGCTTCTATCTTGAATCCTTTTAGTAAGAGATAAAGAAGAGAGAGGAGAAGTGCTAATTAACTTTCTTTGGAGAAGATAGGGACTATCTTTAGGGAAGATAGGTCTTAATATAGGACTAATTGTGTAAGTCTTTACATGTAGATTTGTGCACGTCTAAAAGAGATTCTTAGGAGAAGATTTAGGATTCTTAGGAGAAGAATCAGTATAGCACATTTTTGAGTTGTGATGTTACACACATCCCTGTGTCTCTTATGGTCAGATCCACTTTCACTTTTGTCTGTCTCAGTGTTTCTGTCTCAGTGTTTGTGAATATAACAGCTGTCTTTTTTTCTCTGCTTTCTCTCCTCTATCGCGTAGAAGTATAAGATAATTTGTTCGTATGACACAAGTGTCCGGGTGGTAAGTGTACGGACCAGGGTCATTGAAGGTTTTGTCAACAAGGTGTAAGATGCACCACCTCCTCCGCTAGGTCTTATTGATCGTTGACCCGGGACAGATGAAAGCACGGTGACACCGAGTTGGGTGCCTATGTCATGTAACGTAATTGTTGTGTAGGATTAATATTAGAATAAAGAGAGGGGGATATTGGAACGAATATTATTAGAGCTGTAGTGCAACCAGGTTATAATTTACACGTATGGTCTGCCACTAGAGAGTATCCCCGTTGGTATACTAAACCACAACAGCTCTATAAGTTAAATTTGTATGTAGCTAGAATTGATTCAGGAGTTGTTGGGCGGCCCTTAGGGGAGGCTATTCCACTGTTTGAAAAATTTTTGGCTCCTTGCCTTGAGCTGCCAAGACAGAGTCCATACTATCCTATAGTCTATACTAAAGTCCCTGCTAATGCCTATTTTTTCTAACTAGTTAATATTATAAACCCAGGACAGGTTATGAGCTTGGGTTAGTTAGTGACCCCCCTAATGTTTTATTTTAGTTAAAAACACTATGAGTCCAGGACTATAGGAATGAGCCTGGAACTTTGAATAATTGAGGCTACTTCTAAAACACATAAGCTATTGGTTACTAGAACTGATAGATAAAGTGAACACTAAAAGCACACAATAATTGTGTTCTCTGTCTTGGTCGGTCTCTTCTTCAAACATGGGTCAGAATAAGACAAAAATGCCTTCCCCTAAGGTAGGAGAAACATGTAAGGATTATGTTGCCCGGGTGTGTGGAACAGATTATTATTTGATAAATCCTTGGGTGGACAACATGGCAGGATGTACTGAGATTGCAGTTGGGGATTAGCAAAACAGGACACCTACATGTCACATCCTCCGTTATGCCCATTCATGTGCCAAACAGTGGTTGTTTTTTATATCTGGAATGTCAGCCACAGGATCCACTGCTTGATCAGGTTCCTCCTGAAGTGTGGGCAAGGACTGACCAAGATGTTGGTCTAATCTCTTGTACACCTTACAAGGCAATGCTTAAGCCCCTCACTGCACCTGTCTACATTAAACAATATCCACTTTCCCCAGAGAAAGAAAAGGGAATTGAACCAATGGTGATGGAATTTCTGGAGGCAGGGGTTATTGAGGAAAGTATTTCTCCTTACAACACACCTATCAACCCAGTGAGAAAGGCTGACAATACCTTTCGGTTTGTCCAGGATCTTAGAGCAGTAAATGCTCAGATCATACCCATAGCCCCTGTGGTTCCAGACGTGCCATCTCTGCTATCAGCCATTCCTGCCCATGCAGAGTTTTTCTCTGTTATTGATTTAAAGAATGCATTTTTTTCTGTCCCAGTTGACAAGGAAACACGGCCACTTTTTGCATTTACATTTAAACATCGCCAGTATACTTGGTGTAGAACGCCTTAGGGTTATGCAGATTCCCCTGTAGTCTACTCTATTGTTCTCCAGACTACACTGCACCCTTGGACTGCCCCTCATGTCTGTCCTTCTATATGTGGACAATCTCCTCATTTGTAGTTCTACTCGGGAGGCCTGCCAGGCAGACTGTGTTAGTCTATTACTGTGGTTATATGCATGTGGACATAAAGTAGCAAGAAAGAAATTGCAATGGTGTACTGAAAGTGTTGATTATTTGGGCTTTGTCCTCAGTAAAGGTGAAAGGAAAATCAGCCATGCCAGAATTACTGCCGTACTGGGTCTGCCCCGCCCACAAACCAAGAAAGATATGTTAACCTTTCTTGGCATGATTGGTTACTGCCGCCAATGGATAGCTGATTGTTCCTACTATGACAATGTTCTGAGACAAGCCACTAAGACTAATATGCCTGATTTTATTAAATAGTCTAATCAAATGTTACAAGCTTTTGGTCATTTGAAATGTGCGATGGTTTCAAGTCCTGGCTTGGGCCTACCCGATTATGGCGTGATGTTTCACTTATTTGCCAGGGACAATTGTAAAACCATGGCAGGAGTCCTGGCGCAGGAACATGGAGGCAAATTTCGCCCTGTTGCTTTTTTCTCAAAGGTGGTTCAGGGCATGCCTGCGTGTCTCAGGAGTTTGGCAGCCTGTGCTATGGTTGCTGAGATAGCTACGCCTATCACCCTAGGTCATCCCACCACTCTGCATACCTCACATAATGTTTTAGCCTTACTGAAAAACATACACACACAACATATGTCAGCACAAAGACTGAGTGGATATGAAGTTTTGTTGTTATCTAATCCTCAGCTTCATATTAAATACTCAGCACCCACATTTGGTCCAATGGCTATACTAAATACCCTACTTGGATGTAAGGGAGAGCAGGATGATTTGCCTCCTCCTCATGAGTGTTCTGACCTCATACATGAACACACCTCACCTAGACCTGACTTACAGTCCACACCCATTGAAGGGGCTCCTGATATTTTTGTGGATGGATCCTGTTCCCACCCTAATGACAACACTTATCATGCGGGATATGCTGTAGTTCAACTCCCTGATGTTATTTTAGAATCAAATCCTATACTTTTTCAGTCAGCCCAAGCAGCTGAACTGATTGCCCTAACTAGAGCTTGTTGTCTTTTTGAGGGAAGAGATGTGAATATATACACTGATTCCAAATATGCCTTTGGGGTTGTACATGATCACGGGGTAATCTGGCAGAGAAGAGGCTTCATAGCTGTAGATGGGAAGCAAATCTCACATTCTACCCTAGTACATGATCACCTGGCTGCCATCCAATTGCCAAGCAAAGTTGCTATCGTCCATTGTAAAGCACATACTGGTCTTCAGACGGACATAGCGAGGGGAAATGCCCCAGCTGATAAGGCAGCAAAGGAGGCTGCTGTTAGGGAGGCTGCAATAGTTCAAATGCCCTCCCTAGTCCCAGAAATTACCCTTACTGACAATTTATTGCTAAGTCTCCAGGATTTGGCAGTCGGTAGGTGCAGTACAAGACCCTGATACTGGTCTTATCTGCAAAGAGGGGAAACCATGTATTCCAGTTGCAAGCGCCCCAATTTTATTTGCACAATATCATGGTCTTGGCTATAGGGGAGCACAGGCAACCACTGACCTCATTAGGGGAGATTTTTTCATACCAAGCCTTAGATCAAAGGTACAGTCCTATGTTTCATGATGTATTATATGTCTCAGAAACAACCCAAATAACTCAAAGAAAGCCCAACACCAGCATCTGAGTTACCCGACTTCACCATTCACTCATTTACAAATTGACTTTACCCATATTCCAAAGACAGGAAATAAGCAGGAGTATGCTCTTGTGATTGTGGATATGTTCTCTAGATGGCCAGAGGTTTTTCCTACTACCAATGAAACCACACAAATTGTGGTAAAGATTTTGTTGCAAGAGATCATCCCCAGATGGGGATGCCCGGTCCAAATCAACTCAGACAATGGACCAGCTTTTGCGTCCAGGGTATGTAAGGAGCTTTCCAAAGCCCTTAGGATTGATTGGAAGTTCCACCTCCCCTACCACCCTCAGAGTTCAGGGGTAGTAGAGAGGATGAATAGAACAATTAAGGAAAAACTAAGGAAAATTATCACAGGCTGAAGATGTTGAACTCACAGGATTCTGGCAGAGTGCTTTGCCTATTGACAATTTGTAACTTGTATATTCCTGCCTATATGGCTTACAACTACATGCATCTATCACCCTGAAGAGATACCTTTTCTGTGTGGCACACAGAGGAACAGGTCAAGAGTAAAAAGGACAATTGAGGCTGAAGTATCAGTCCATTTGGAAGATAATAGTATTGTGAAACTAATGAGAGCTCTAAATGTTAGTTCTATGTGTTTGCAGAATCCTCTTAACCCAAGACATATTACATACACATGTTTAATAGCAGTAGCCACTCCTCAGAGCATAATAGCACAGTTGTGGTATAACAGACAACAGTAACCTGAATTCACATTACCCTCCCCCATATACTACTATTGTGGGGAATGTCATATCCGAGAAGCCAAAGGATAAGATTATGGTAAGCACTGTTAATGTCACAGCAGTCCATAATTGTTTTAGTTTTGGTCGAATGTGCTTTACTCTCCATTGGATGAATGGCTCTCCAGGTAATAATGTTGGATACGGTAATGTCAAAGCATACTTTTAATACCCATATAATAGTACTGGAAAGTATAATGGTATAGGCATGAAAGTACCACTACTTAATGTTACTAATAATATGAGTTGTAATGCCACCCATCCGGTGCCTAGCGTAAATGAGGATATTGGACTACCCACTGGGTGGTTCCTATCCTGTGGTAATGTTACTTTCAATTATATCCCAGGTAATGTTACTGGAGGTCCTTGTGCCTTTTCTAGACTTACAGTAGCACTCCCAAGAGAGAGACCTACAAGGGATAACCGGAGAGGGAAAAGATCAATTGCCAAACAATTGTTTCCTGATTGTACCTCTGGGTTGCCTCTATTAAGTGCTTCTGAGTACATTAGCCTGGGAGCATCTATTGTAGGAGTCCCAGGTTTGGCTATATATAACACTCGTACTATAAATTCTATTGCATGTGATTTAGCTAAATCTCTGAATCATACCTCCACTGCTCTAGCTGATATATTGTTAGATTTACAAGGTTTGAGAGGAGCAGTGTCAGAGAATAGATTTGCTGTAGATTAAATATTGCTTAGGCATAATCTAGGATGCCAGAGTTTTAAGGGTATGTGTTGTTTCAACCTATCAGATCATTCAAAGTCCATAGAGGAAGAAATACAGGCATTACAAGAAATTGTGCAAGGTATTAAACAAGATGTGGGATCATCCTCATGGTGTGATTTGTTTCTGAGTTGGTTACCTGATATTACCTGGTTGAAAACGCTCTTTATGTATGGAATTATTATATTCGTCTGTCTAATCTTACTGTGTTGCTGTATTCAGTGTATTCGCTCCTTATTGCAAGCATTTCAGGCATTCTGTCCTAGACCAAGGGACGTTGGACATGAGTACATTGAGTACCTACAGATGAATCATAAGAGGTGAAGTCATATTCATGACTTAAGAGGGGATTGAAAGGGTCTGAGACACTCCATTTTGTTTTCCATTCTAGTTTTTAGTTATAAGAGATAAACGTATTCCTTGTTATTGTTCCGCCAAACAAGTGTCCTTGCTGACATCTGCTAAATTCAGATATTGCCGACAATTAATGAATAACAAGATGTCTTGTACGTGTCTGAAACAATGTAGCAAAGCAGTTTTGTATTGGAACAAGGATACTATTATCTCTCTACTGTGGTAAATGAGCATGTGCAGTGTTATTTTGTTATGTTATAAAAACTAGTTGAAGATTGCTTGATACCATACAAGTGTATGCATCATTGAGTGATTCTTCCCGGGCGTGCCTGTTCTGATGCACTGAGAGACACTGGGATGGTGAGAGATCTGAGAGGAATAGAGCCAAGAAACCTGCAGATCCTTTCAGCAGCAACATCGATTAATTAGGATAACACACAAAACAACAGCCCCTCCAAAAAAAGAAAAAGGACCGCCCGCCTCACACAGACGCTTGAGCTGCTGCTCCTCTGCACCCCCCCCCCCGACAGACCAGCGCCCCGGCATGACAGCAGGACCATTCTATCGCCGCTGGAGCGTGGGGCAAAGGTAAGGGGGGCTTCTAAAGTTACCCTGAGTGTGACTCGGGATTACCGATTTTTGCATGTAAAAGCCACCCCGAGTCACACTCGGGATTACCGCTAGGGGGGTTAAACAACACCCTTATATATGCTCAAATTTAAGCGCACAGGTGATAGAAATTCCATTGCAATTAGCACTTGTGCAGTCTGTCGAAATTGGCATTTCATTATCATTGATTGATATGATCCTTTAGATTTGTACACCAGTAAACAGACATTCTATTAATTAAAAAAATAAAATAAAGTTGGGGAGGATTTAATGGTTAAAGTATTTTCTATATATAGGGGAACAGTGACTTTTAATGCAAGCTTGCCAGTGTAAAACTGCCGGGGATGCGCGGTTTCAGCAGCGAGCTTATTTCTGTTACTAACTTCTGTGGGAATACGCCAGCACCTGAAATTTTGGATTGTGAATATGAATGCGCAACCGAGCCTCCGATTTTGCTTAGTGAATCAGGGCCTTTGTCTCAGGGCCCACCGCCTCCTCCTGATGCTGTTGCTGCTGCCGCCTGTCAGTACTACATTCACTATAATTGTATTACACACTTCTGGGTGTCATTGACAATGCACTACACCCAGCTCTAGATGTCAGTTACAAATGCAGTCCACGCTCCGTCTCAGGGCCCACCGCCTCCTCCTGATGCTGTTGCCGCCTGTCAGTACTCTATTCACTACAATTGTATTACACACTTCTGGGTGTCATTGACGATACACTACACCGAGCTCTAGATGCCAATTACATATGCAGTCCATGCTCCGTCCCAGGGCCCACCGCCTCCTCCTGATGCTGTTGCCGCCTGTCAGTACTTCATTCACTATAATTGTATTACACACTTCTGGGTGTCATTGACAATGCACTACACCCAGCTCTAGATGTCAGTTACCAATGCACTCCACGCTCTGTCTCAGGGCCCACCGCTTCCTCTTTCTGCTGTTGCTGCTGCTGCCTGCCCAGTACTCCATTCACAAAAATGGTATTACACACTTCTGGGTGTCATTCACAATGCACTACAGCCAGCTCTAGATGCCAGTTACCAATGCCGTCCACACTCCTTCTAAGGGCCCACCTTCTCCTCTTCCTGCTGTTGCTGCCGCCTGTCAGTACTCCATTCACTTAAATTGTATTACACACTTCAGTGTGGCATTGAAGATGTACTACACCCAGCTCTAGATGCCAGTTACCAATGTGGTCTAAGCTCTTTCTCAGGGCTCACCGCCTGCCCAGAACTCTATTTACTAAAATTGTACACTTCTGAGTGGCATTGATAATGCACTACACACAGCCCGTTACCAATGCAGTCCACGCTCCGTTTCAGGGCCCATCGCCTCCTCCTCCTGCTGCTGCCGCCTGCCAGTGCTGCATTCACTAAAATTGTACACTTCTGGGTGGCAATGACGATGCACTACACCCAGCTCCCCATGACCCAATGCGGTGTCCCTGGCAATAGTTGACCAGAGGCCACACACTGCTACTGCTCTCGCTGACCCACGCTCTGTCTCTGGTCCTCCATCCTTTGCCTAGTGCTGGTAGTCACCGCACTACTTGTTCACAACTTTATGGGTGGCATTCCTAACACGTCTTCCAGGTCATGATGCCAGCTAGCAATTATTATTATTATTAATATTATTATTAATAATATTAATAATAAACAGGATTTATATAGTGTTAGGATATTATGCAGCTATGTAAATTCAATAGGGGTACGTACAATAAATACGTTTTCCTACTCTTTTGACGGCAGAGACTGTTGCTAGTGGGTTGATTTCACCCTCTTAATGTCTATTGTTTGTGCTGTATACTTGACGCTGTCCATCACACAAAAATTCGATTTGTCTGCTGTCACTTTGCCTGCCATTGTTTTTTTTTGTTTTTTTTCCTTGTTGCCACTGTTCTCTTACACCTACCTAGCAAGTTTGGTGGTTCTAACATGTAGATGGGCTTGCCTATTAATGTTTAAAGTCGGCCAATTGACTTGAATGTAATTCGCAAAATCGATTCGGTGAAATTTTGCAAACCCACCGGAAGTTCAAGGAAATTTTCACGAGACTGTCAGAGGCCTTCTCGCTCATCCCTAGTTAATACATTTTCATCTACTTTGGTCATGACTGCTTTGCCAAAATTTTTACTTTGCTTAGATATGGGTACACACACACACACATACTTAATCATTTCTTTATTAATATTATTACACAGTATTTATATAGAGCCTTCATATTACGCAGCGCTGTACAAAGTCCACAGTGGTGTCACTAACTGTCCCTCAAAGGAGCTCACAATCTAATGTCCCTACCGTAGTCATATGTCATTAATGTAGTCTAAGGTCAATTTTTAGGGGGAAGCCAATTACCTCACTGCATGTTTTTGAGATGTGGGAGGAAACCCACGCAGACAGGGGGAGAACCTGCAAACTCCATGCAGATAATGTCCTGGCTGGGAATCGAACCTAGGACCTAGCGCTGCAAAGGCTGGACTGCTAACCCCTGAGCCACCTGCGGCCAATTTATCCCCTTCCTTTGGAGAATTGTTTTTTTTTTTAACCCACTTCCCATCCTCTGTCCAGCCCCTGTTCCCTCAGATGATGCCACTGCATCTTTGTTAAGTACCTTGGAATGTTCAGAAGGTTCAGTAGAAGAATCCTGGATAGCTCCAGACAGTAAACATCTGGGGTGAGCTTATATTTTGCAATTATTGCATCCATTATAGCTTCATATTAATCTTCCAGCTCAAGAGGCAATATTACGAAAGCATCCAAAGCCTTGCCTCTCAACCCTGGAGTCAGGTAACCAGCCCACTTCTCCTGGGGTAACTGGTACTGACGGCAAGCTTTTTAAAAAAACTGTAAATATGTATCAATGTCACTGTCTTCGTCCATAACTGCAAATTTAAGGTCTCTCACCTGCCTCTCTCTCAGCCCGGCGCACTGCTGCTTGTTGAAGCTGGAGAATAAGCTGAAGACGAAGTGTTGGATCATCGGAGCCCAGCAACTGCAGATCAGCCTCCAAGGACAATATTTGATTGTACTGTCGATCACCCTGGACACCACATCTGTCCATATTCTCAGGTGGGGAAGACTCTTTCTCATCCAGGGCCATTTCTGGTGCATTAGAGGTCGCATCAGGCGATCTCACCTCAAGGGCATGTTCTGCCCTTTAATGCACCACCAGCTGCTCCTTAGTCTGCCCCTGGGTTGTTGGGATGCCTCTGACCTCACACACGTTTAACAGGTCAGCTTTGCTCATCCATTGTAATCCACTGGACCAGGCATGGTTGCAAAATATAGTTTAAAATTATTCTCCCCCTCACTTTAAGTTATTGGATTGTGAAGCCACCTCTAAATGCATTAGCAGACAATATGTAAATAGGGATAAAGAAAAAGGTTTGAGGCTCACTGCTTCATGTGAAAAGTTCATTATGTAATGTAATACATAATTACAAAAATCAATTATAAGTATTTTACCTAGGTCCCGTTAACACTTCACAGGACTTAGGTGTTTCATACTTTACAAGGTGCTTCTAAGCATACATAAATTAAAAATGACCGTATGTTGTTGTATAAACTCTGATGCATTTCGCCACAGTTAGGCTTTCCTTAGGGATATGTTAGTAAACAAACTTTACGGTCTGTATATACATATAACTACAGCAGAGATTTCACCAAATTTCTACACATTTGCTGTTATCACATATGTCACTTTTGTCTATTTTTTCTCAAAATGCTCACCATAACGATCTAGCTACAAATCAGCCAACTACTACTATATACAGAATGGTATTTGTTGGAATTGACAACGGAGATGAGGTCTATTGCCCTTCGTGTTTGATCCGGGGCCTGTCTGTGTTGCAAAAAGCCCACCTGGTCCGGATGAACATACACTCCCAGAAATGAACCCAGTCTCATTGACAGGATCTTCATCATAATTTTAAGATCACAGTTAATTAATGAGATCGGCTGTAATTGGCCACTTCCGAAGCATCCTTACCAGGCTTAGGAATCACACTAATATAAGCTCTATTGGCGTCTCCTAACAGGAAGTGTCCGTCACACAGATAATTAAAATAGTCTGTCAAGTGTGGCGCCAGAATAGGGCAAAACGTTTTGTAGTATAAATTAGAGAAACCATCCGGGCCAGATGAGCTGCCCAACTTAAAAAATTTAAGCACCCCATGTATTTCCTCAATTGTAAATGGTCGTTCCAAAATTGCCTTGTGCTTGGGACGTAATTTAGGTAGGTCGAGCCTATTAAGAAACCTGTCAATGCTTAATTCAGTGATGGAGTCATCAGAGCTATATAAATTGCCATAGAAATCTTCAAAAGCCGTCAGTATTTTTTCTGGATTTTGAGATAGCCTGCCATCCCTGACCCTAATTTTGGGGAACGCTTGTGATTTGGGTCTGGGGGTGAGTTTATTAACCAAAAGACTACCCGGTTTATCGCTCCACAGATAAAATTTATGAGCTGACTAGCGAATCGATTTTTCCGCCCTAGTAGTGAGAAGTAAGTTAAGTTCAGTGCGTTTTGCCTCTAACTGAGACTTCGATACGGATTGAGGGGCAGTCTTATGTTGTCGCTGTAACTGGTGGTATTCATTAAGCCCAGTTTCAATCAATTTGTGGTGGGCCTTCTTGCGTGATGCCCCTAGTTTAATCAGCTCCCCTCGAATATAGGCTCTGCGGGCTTCCCAATTAACGGCTGGAGACGTATCAGTCGCCACATTTATCTGAAAAAAGTTACTTAGCAATGATTCTATTTCCCCCTTCACCAGCGAGTCTGAAACCAAGCTTTCGTTAAGTCTCCAGCGAAACCCAGTCTGTGGGCGATTAAAGCCTGAAAGGTATATTGCCAATGGATCATGATCAGACCAAGGCGTAGACAAAATCCGGGCCCCCAGAATATTGGGGAGCATACGAGACTGAACAAAGCCATGGTCAATACGCGAATACTGGTCATGGGCTGCTGAAAAATATGTATAGTCCCTAGCTGATGGATTCATTTCCCTCCAACTATCAATCAGGTCATATTGTCGCAAAAGGAGCGAGAGACCATGGCTCTTTTTTGGGAGGTCCTTATATCTAACCAGTTTGGATTTATCCAAAATATGGTCAAGAGCTAAGTTAGAGTCACCTAGTAAGATCAGGGAGCCCTGTACTTTGGGCCAAATTTCCCCCAGGAGGCTACGGAAAAACGCCACTTGACCTTCATTAGGTGCATAATAGGATACCACTGTGATCAGCTGTATTCCAACATAGCCAATGACCACCAGAAACCTGCCCCCCGGGTCCCTAAAAACCTCTTGTGGTACAAAATTCAGACTCTTATTAAAACATAGGAGAACCCCACATTTCTTCTTGTCAGAATTGGCCATGTAAAAAATAGCATAGTTTTTATGAAAATACCTCGGAGCTGAATTGTTGGTAAAATGAGTCTCCTGTAAAGGAGGACATCAACTTTAGGGGAGTTAAGGCCCTGGACATTATAGGAAAGCAACGTCAACTTATTAAGGGTCACAGACCCAGCACGAGAGTCAGACAACACAGGGATATAATAACAGCACAATCATCAGTAAACTTCCTCTGCCTTCAGGGATAACAGCGAGGGGACTACCAGGACACAGGCAGGACAAACAAGACATATAAACTAAAAAAAAACAAAAGCATTTGGCACAACCAAAAAGTTTCAATGTAAACCCGAGAGGATTGGGTGCCCCCGCGAACCCCGGAAAACAAACGCTCCCGCACCCCGAGGGGCAGCCTCACGTCCTGTGCTCCCAGGAGCTCCATCGAGCTCCATCTCGTCAGGGAGATTTCCTGCAGGCCCAGGTAAATAAATAGGGCCCAAATTAAATTCCCTGAAACTGGAGGGCATGTGTAACCCCCCAGATCCCACACCCTCTAAAAATCGAATATGAACACATCAGGACCCCAGCAAAACGAATCTCAACAGAGTATGTAAGAAACTAACCAGGGGGGCCTCATGGTTGATGATGGCTCGGCAGCCACTTAACCAAAAGTACAAAGAAACAATATCCAATATCGTACAATCTAACCTCGGATTAGGAGAATGGAGACACCACCACAAAGGGCAACACCGGTGGACCTAATAAAGTAAGGCAGCACATGTTTAACATAACAACCATTTCTTTAGAAACCCCAAGTGATCAGCCAACAACCTCATTCTACCCACTTGGATCTATAATAACCCAGGTTCTCCAGCTTGGGGCTAAGTTAGCAAACATAATAGGATAGTGCAAAACATGTTATGAAGTCACAGTCCCACCAAAAGGGTTGCAGAGATAGTCCACCGGAGAGAGGCAAAAAATAAAAACAAAAGAGAAAAAAGAAAACAGCCTGGAACAAAATGGCTTCCAGAGTTTGTTTTCAAGGTGTCTTCTCGGAATGTTTCCCAGCAGATTTCTTTCAGCAGGATAGCGTCTGATTTAACCAATTAAGGAATCTTCTGTAATTGCTTTCCAGACGTTTTAACCTTGTTCCAAAGTGGATACAAGGAGGCAGAAGCCCCCCTGTCCGGTGAAGTGTGCAATTCCTCCCTCTGGATTAGGTCCAAATCTTTGAGAAGTTGTTCTCCTTCAGCAAAAGAGGAAAAGGAAAAACTTTTCCCTTGTAATTGGAAGATCAGTTTCAACGGGAAGGCTCATCTATATTTAATCTTGTTATCAATCAGCACTTGCAAAAGGGGTTTCAGCGCCCTCCTACATTGTATAGTAAACGGTGTTATGTCAGAAAAAATCTGTACTGGATGCCCTTCCATCTCGACTTGATCCATAGCCCTGGTAACCTTTAACAGTGCTTCCTTTGTGGTAAAGTAATGAGGTTTAACGATTACATCCCTGGGTGGGACGTCTTGTCTGGGTGCCACCAGAGCCCTATGTGCCCTATCAAAGCAGTAGGTGCGATTCTGGTAAGTCAGGTAAAAGTTTTTGTAAAAATCGCCTCACTGCCTCCATGACATCTTTAATGGATTCCGGCAACCCCCTGATTCTGAAGTTATTTCTGCGTGACCTGTTTTCCATATCATCAAGCTTAAGCTGTAAATCCGCAATCTGGGTGTGTAGTACTGAGATCTCTTTGGAATTCTGATTAACTTGAGACACCGTCTGATCAACTTTTTTCTCAAAAACATCAATACGTGTGCCCAGATTTTGTAAATCCTGACGTAGTTCGGATGTGATGGTCACCGTAACTTTGGCTAGTTCTGACTGTAGGAGTCCAGCTATATTCTGATACAGCCTGTTCTCATCAGATGGTAGATCAGAGGGGGGGGGGGGGCTAATCAGTGGGGTCAGGCAGTAGCACTCTAAATTCAGAGCCATCGGGCTGTGACAATATAGGGGGACTAGTAGATGCAGCATCTTCCCCTGGAGTGCTCATGGAGCCTTGTGCTGCATGCAGGGATATCTGAGAAGGGGACTGCTGAGAACGTCCCAAGCTGGGGAAATCCTGTGTGTCCAGGTTGCTGGTGGGGGGGGAGAGAGAAGTACCCCTCTCCCATCCCCTGACTGTTTCACCCCCCCTCATTCCTGCAGGAGAGCCACTCTCCCTCTCCTTCTCCTGCATACCTGGTCTGCTGCCACGTGCACCTCCTTAGGAGCTGCCATCTCGGGAGCCGGCTGGTGAGCTTGAGACCACGATATGCGGTCTTTTGCTTTAGGGCCCGATTTGCCGACCATCATCCGGAGCAGCGGAGAGGAGTACTGAAGCCTTCCCAGCGAGTGAGTAGCGTGGCTGCCGATTGCGGCTACTACAGGCACCAAAAAGGCATCCGGGGGGAGCCGAGCGGACTAGAATGCGTCCATCCCAGGCGGCGGCGCATGCGCACTCCAATTTTTTAATATTTAAAGGGGAGGTCAAGAATTAATGTTATCCCCAATATCACACCCACTGTTGTGTGTGTAGGACCTCTGACCTCTAACCACTCACCCCAACCTACTTACACAGTGATTTGTTCACCAACCATGCCTCTCACTGTAGGTTTGGACATTTAGAGGCAAAAACTAATGTTAAGGCTGCGCCCCCTGGCGGGTGACGCGGAATTACCTGGGGCGCGGAGTCTAAGTATTTCCTGGTTTTCACCAGAGCAACCCGCAAGGGATGATGGGCCAGTGACCCTAATGGCTACCGGACTGCTTTGCTGCTGGAGAACACCAGGTCGCAGCCCCCAGGCTCTCCCCACCAGGGGCGAGTGGGACAGAGAGCTTCAGTGTAGGAACAGCACAGATCAGGGACTCAGCAGACTGACAGCAGAAGGTATAGTTCAGGGGGACTAATGGACAGAGCAGGCGGCAGACAAGGCGAAGGTCAGGTAACAGGCTAGGGACAGAGCAGGCGGCAGGCAAAGCAAGGTCAGGTAACAGGCTGAGGACAGAGCAGGCAGCAGGCAAAGCAAGGTCAGGTAACAGGCTGAGGTCAAATACAAAGAGTACAAACTAGCTGGCAGGGAGGCAGGAAATGCACTGAGGATCTAGCAACTAGAGCCTGGAATCAGAGAGGTATAAATACAGCTAGCAGCCAATAGCAGGACAAGGTTGGAACCAGGAACTACTCTGCTAATTAGCTGCTCGCGTTTCCTGAAATACCCTTCAGCTGAGCAGAGCCTCAGAGAAAATGCAGGGAATAATAATAAAGGGAAGGTGAGGACGCTGCAGGCTGTTGGACAGATGATCTGCGGGTGGAGTGTTAACTAATAAGAATGCTTCAACAAAGTAGTGAAAACATTACAGTGATACCTCGGCTAACAAGTGGCCCTGCTAAGGGATTTTTCAGCTACCGATTTTTTTGCCACCGTTTAAGAGACTCGGCTAACAAAAAAAAAGCAGTAAGGGGCTTCCCTGCTGCTCTGTGCAGGCTGGAGAGGGGGAGGTTTGCATGACTTGCAGAAGAAACCTTTTGCTAAACACAGCTGAGGTTGTGGGTGATCTTAGGGGGGGTGAGCTCTTCTTCAACATCTTGTAACTCTTTAATGACTAAGACAAACTCTGCAGTTGTTTCCTATTGCATAATAAAGCACAGCTTGCTCTAGAAGTTACTGAATGTCTAGGCTACATAATGTTTTTGTTTTTTGCTTTGTGGTTAACTCACAGTGAGGATTTTATACAGTAATTGACTCCACGCTGTCTAATAATATGTTGAGACTGTTCCAATTGGGAAGCTGTTCATTTCAGCCTTTGGTGAGTTTTTTTTGGTGAGCGGCTGGATGAGTACTTTTTTACCAGGTCAGAAATGTAAGTGGGACAATAACTGTGTGGGGATTTGAAGGCAAAGCACAGGAGCTTGAATTTGATTCTAAGGTGAAATGGAAGCCAGTGTAGAGATCTGCAAAGAGATGCAGCGGAAGAGAAGTGGTGGAAAGGATAGATAAGTCTGGCAGTAGCATTCATAATAGATTGTAGAGGAGAAAGCCGGGTTAGTGGAATACCAAAGAGGAGGATGTTATAGTAGTCCAGACGAGAGATGATGAGAGCATGTACAAGGAGTTTGGTGGTCTCAGGGGACAGGTAGGAGCGGATTTTGGAGATGTTGCATAGGTGAAAGTGACAGGACCTGGAAATGATCTGAATATGGGGGGGGGGGGAAATGAGAAGGCAGAGTTAAAGGTGACACCAAGACAACGTGCCTGAGGGGAAGGCCAAATAACAGTGTTTGTTAACAGTTAGATATATGTCAGGGGGAGATGCGGAATTTGAGGGGGGGATGATGACGAGTTCTGTTTTCTACAGGTTGAGTTTAAAAAATCGGTCAGACATCCATGATGAGATGGCTGACAGGCAGCATGAGCCCTTATCCAGGACTGAGGGAGACCGGTCAGGGGTGGACAGATAGATTTCAGAGTCATCAGCATACAGATGGTACTGTAAGCCAAAGGAGGATATGGGACTACCGAGAGAGGTGTACAGAGAAAATAGAACCAGTCCAAGGATTGACCCTTGGGAAACACCAACAGAGAGGGGAGTGGGTGAGGAGGAGTTACCATTGAAAGAAACTTGAAAGGAGCGTTCAGACAGATAGGAAGCAAACCAAGAGAGAGCAGTGTCACTGATACCAATGCAGTGCATGATTTGTATTAGAAGGGGGTGATCAACAGTGTCAAAAGCAGAGGAAAGGAGAAGGAGCAGGGAAAAGTTGCCTTTTTCCCATTAACAGCTGGCTATGTCACTCAATCTCACTACTGTGCTGTGCGAGATCGGGTGACGTGGGCAGAGGCCTGGAGGAAGAAAGAAGATGGTGGCACCCAGTGCTTGACCCGTGCTGAGATGCAGACGGATAACAGGACAACGTGGGACACAATCCAGAAGAGCTCTGGAGGAATCACTGGAAGTAAAGGTGAGTAAAAAAAATAAAAACTTTGTTTAATTTCCCTTTAACAGTGCAGTTATAAACCGCCTGTCTGAAGTCCTTCTAAAAGTGCTGGTCTTCTGGCTGCCTTAGGTAGTGTTGGAGTTGGAAAGAGTTTAAACTCATTTCATGTTTACAGGCTATTTTCTCTCACTCTCCTCCCTATTAGGTGGACAATAGGTGGGGAGAATTCTGCAATTTGTGGACATCTCAAATCTGGATCCTGAAGTTCGGCGTTGATTTGGCCTACAACTTCAGGTCCAGTTCCAAGCAGCTTCTGTTCACAGCCGGGATTCATCTCCAAAATCAGTATGGAATCCCACAGATCCTTCATCTAAACCACACGCCACATTCTCCTCAACACTTCAGTATAGCAAGCCTTGCTCTGGTCTGCTCTCACGTGAATGATAGTAGGCTCTATCTCTGCTCTTGTCAATGGTCTGTTTCAGGGATGTGGGTGCTGGATGGGCTGCAGACCAAGTAGAAGGCTTGGTGGGCCACATTGTGGCTTGTGGGCATTATGTTGGGAAGATGGGTGTAAATGAATACTTCAAAGATTCAAGCTAGTTTAAATTCCTCCAGATACATTACAGGTGCACTAAAGCAAAATGTATACACAGTCCTACAGTTTGTTTTACTTTTCTCAAAGCTCACTTATTCCACACAGATCAAGGGTTCTTTTCTGCAGCATGCTGACCGAAGACAGGTTTCCACCCGAGTTGTGACTTTTGAAGACAAAACGTTAAGACGCTTTTTGTTCTGATTCTTCTGAAACAAATTAAGTTGTTTTTTTTTTTTACAATAAATGTTTAGTTAGGTTTTACAGTGAAGACACGTGGACTGCGGCACATGGTTCAGTACAGTGTACAGTCCTAATCCATTCTTGGCATCTGTTAGACCCTAGTACATAAACAGATCTGTTTACTAATTTTGTGCTTAACATATCTGATTGATAACCCGAATGGTAATTGGCTGGATGTCCCAAAACACTGCACATGTGTACAATATTTTGCCCTATTTTGTAACTTTTCTGAGACCTAGAGAGATTGGAATTTGGATCTGGCTGGTGTACTTGATTGTTCATATGCACAAGACAACTTGTTCTTTTTTTTTTTTTTTTTTACCAACATGTCTGATCTATCCTTAGGTAATCAGAAATGCAAACATCATTCTCTTACATTTGGTCGACCACTAAATTCCCTTTACATGCAATTTTTTTAGGAGATCGGATGCACTAAACAGCCTAGTTGTACTAGGCCTGGGATGCAAAGAATGGAGCTGTGTGCTAGGATATTGTAAAAACTTACAATTGTATCTGAAACACATAACTGACATTCATAATTTATCTCCAAACTTCCCTTCTCCCTGTTGATCTCTGTGTTTTTGTCTGTCCCTTGTGGCAGTGGTATGACTCCCATGGTTAGTTTAGAATTCAGAGCACCCACACATTATTATTATTATTACACAGTATTTATATAGCACCACCATATTACGCAGCGCTGTACAAAGTCCATAGTCATGTCACTAACTGTCCCTCAAAGGAGCTCACAATCTAATGTCCCTACTATAGTTATATGTCATTAATGTAGTCTAAGGTCAATTTAAGGGGGAGGCCAATTAACCTAACTGCATGTTTTTGGGATGTGGGAGGAAACCAGAGTACCCAGAGGAAACCCACGCAGACACAGGGAGAACCTGAAAACTCCATGCAGATAGTGTCCTGGCTGGGATTCGAACCTAGGACCTAGCGCTGCAAAGGCCGGAGTGCTAACCCCTGAGCCAATTAACGCTTTTTCCCCAAACACCAGACCATCAAAAAGATACATCTTCCTCAAGATGGATTTACCACACCCTAATTGTGGACTTTCTGGCTTCAAGGCAGTTTGACTGGAACTGCATTCACTCCCCGTGCCATCTGTCACTGAAAACAGCTTTCCTGCTTGTGGTTACTTATTGGCCAGAAGAGTATCAATATTGTTTCTATATATGAACAAAAGAACCCTTCCTGATGTTCTTTATGAACAGGGTAGTTCTAATATCCATGTTGGGATTTATCATTCAAGTGTCTCTGGCTTGTCACATAAATTGAAATACCGTAACCCTCCGTTCTTTCATCAAGCTGGCATTTGGACTAACTTTTTGGCTGAAACTTACTCTGGGAGGAGAGCCCCCTTTAGAGCATCAGAACAACTATTTGTGATTCCAACAGGGAAGAATAAAGGGAAACAGTCATCAAGCCAATGTATTGCTTCATGGATGACAAAGAAATTATCCCCAGCAAAGGGCTTACCATGTCACAGCTCACTCTACTAAAAAGGGGAGCACCTGTTAGTCTGTCTCTCACAATAACACAGAAACAGGAGGAGAACCAGGGAATGTTCACACATTCTGTCCTTGTGGTTCATAATTAGATGAGAGCAGACCCTCTTGTAGAAGACAGTATTCACTTTACAATGCTGGGCAATTAGGGACCCCACCATGTTTGGTCTGTAGCTTTTATTTCTGTAAGGTGTAAATTATGTTTCAAAAGACATTTAAACCTATATTAGTCTTCCCATTTAGGATAGAACAGAGTTCATCAGTTTTTGCCATCTGTAGCTCTTTCATAAAAGTTTCCTTCACTTTCTGCCCTGTAGCCACAACGGGAAGGGAGAGAAAATCTATTCATAAGTAAATCACTATTAGACATTTCCGAGGCAACAATCCCCCTTTTGAAAATTTCCTTACCATTCTGGTTCTTGTCAGTGTTCTGCTAAACCTAAGCACAATATAATGAGCTAAGGGGGAACATGCCCCCATAAATATGCTGCACCTGCTTCGATAGAGGGAAGAATGGCAATGGGTGGCATCAATAGTTCTTAACCACCTGGGCGTTACACTGATGTCTAGATTTCTGTACCAAAAGCGGTACACTGTTTTTCATGATTTTTTTTTTTTTAATTGTAGACCTGTAAGTCTACAGAAATATGTCCGAACAGGGTTCTAGTACCCTGTTTCCCCGATGATAAGGCATCCCCATCAAATAAGCCACCCCCCGATTTTTGCTCAATTAAAATAAAGCACCCCCCGCAAATAAGACATCCTCCGATACCCGATACTGTGTGCCTCTGTGTGACTCCTCGATGCTGGCTGCAGTGCAGAGTGAAACTGAAAGTAACTTCAAAGGACAAGCAAGCTGCTGATCCCTGCCCTAACAGTCTGTTACCCGGCCGTAGAAAAAATGTACTTTTATTTTTATTTCATGTTGTGTGGTGTTTTTGTACTGTAAAAACCATTTAAAAGCAGATTACATTGTAATCTGCTTTTAAATTTCCCTCCCAGACACACCCCCATACATCACCCGGAACATGACTCCATGATCCTCCAGAGTGATGTGAGGGGAGGATTTCCCTGCCCTGCTCACAGAGACAGAGACACTTGAGCTGCTGCTGCTCGCATCCCCAGAGAGATGCACAGCACAATTTAGGATTTCTGCTTAGCAAATTTTTTATTGCTGCTGGAGAAGCTGCGGGGACGGGGTAAGTATTTGCTTTCAGTTGTAATCGGATTGTCATACAATGTATGACAATCGGATTGCAATATAACGTTTGTTTACATTTTTAACCACCTGGTGAGAAAAGTTCAGGTTTAACACTTTTTGCAAGTGTTTTTACCCCGAACATGGTCGGGTTTAACGGCCAGGTGGTTAAACTCCTATAGGGGTAACTCCTAGTATTGTCAATGCTTGGCGGACCTTGTAGTCCAACAAGAGATTCAGACTGGTGGTTTTAATTTTTTTGTGTAATTTCCCACCGAGGAAAAAAAGTTACAGCTGAGTAAAGAAAAATGCAAGATCTTTCCAAAGAAAGAACAGAATAGAAAGCTGGGGTTTTTAGGCAATGATTGCTTATAATGGTATTCAAACGATTCATACAACAAAATCAAATAATAGTGGATTCATACAACAATTGCAAGTGGTCATCCCCATTAAACATCCATGGGGCAGAGGACCAAAAGACTATACATGTTAGATCTCTAATTGGTATAAACAGATAGTTGTCAGATTAACATTCAAATGGCCCGACACGTTTTGCGTGTGTTAGTCATACTCATCTAACACACTCACTATATATGAACATATTTTTGAACATAACATATCAATTAATATCTGTTTATTACTAGTATTGTCGTGTTTCTCAATCCTTGAACAAATAGTTATACCTTGATTATCACCATTATTCTGAACTGCTTTTTGTACCATATACCTAAGTTACAGGTTTGTTATAAATTCATGTCTGTACTCCATTCTTAGTACCTTACCTTGTCTCACCATATAGAATAATAACATTGACAACAAATCCCCCAAGGAAGCTGCATAGCGAAATATGTTGGGCAATTTGAATGTTAAATCAGATCACCATCCTTTTATAACAATTAGGGATCTAACATGAATAGTCTATGGATGTTTAATGGGGATGACCACTTGCAATTATTGTAGGTATGCACTATTGATTGATGTTGTTGTAGGAATCATTTGAATACCAATATAAGTAATCACTGCCTAAGAAACCCCAGTTTCTTTTCTGTTCTTCCTTTGAAAAAAATCTTGTAAATTACCAATCAATTGGGGTGGCAATACTCAAGATATATTTAGGAAGAAGGAAGAAGGATTGTTGTCCCTGCCCTATGAACATAAAGAAAAAGTTTAAATAACCCTAGACGGAGTTCAAATATTACAAAAACACAAGTCATTTTTATTAACGAACTATTCACAACAATAAAAAAAAAAAAAAAAAACACTACTACATAACCAGAATGTATATGCTAGTATGATCACACAATTCAATCACACCATCAGTCTACTGACACAGACCAGAAACCCAGGATACAAGTCTAATCCAACATCCACCAAAGTCATAATTAGGCCGTCAGAATTCAAGTTGAAAATCTCCAATACATATTCCAGCATTGTTCATGATTGAAATCCACAATAGAAAAGTCTTCCACTGATGGTCAAATCATGTAGAAAAAAAAAAAAGACACCAAGCCCCTTAGTTGTACATAAATAGATCATTGGCATTGTGCTTAGATTCATCACTCCACATGCCACTAGAACAACTAGATAATAGCACCAACTCCAAGTAAGGCCAACTCCAAGCAAAGCCCATTTATTGTTCAATACTGTTCTGTTGGAGACAGACAATTCTGTACAGAGGTCCTTTATTACAAAACCAATACATAAATAAACTTACTCACTTAACACACTGCATATGAACAGAACTTCTAAGCTTCCTCAAGAAAAAGTTGGCTCTGCATGATTGCCTAGTAAAGCAGGCGGTGCACGTGTGCTCTGACGGGGGGCTGGCCGGACAAGAGGTGGAGGGCGAGCTTGGAGAAGACGTCCCGGCTGGAGTGGTGGTGGTTGTCGATGAAGTATAGGGGCAGAAGGAATGGTTGGTCTCAGCAGTGGGGGCGGGAGGGACAAGGTGGCAGCAGCAGCAGTTGTAGAAGCAGTTGTAGTAGCAGTTATTGTCTGGGAGGAGGCAGAAACAGATGTGATTTGTACCTGTGAGAAGAAAAGAGGATAAAAATGTATTAGTACCTGTGAGAAGAAAAGAGTATAAAAATGTATTAATCTTTCAATGTTACATCAAAGATTAAAGCTTTTGTCCACAAAAAACTTTTTTTTTTCCTGGAGTGGGAAAAAAAAGAGCCCCTATCAGCATTCTGCTGCTTTCTGGGGTTCTGGTATAAATGTTTCCACACCTAATATGATGGCAACAAAATTGAACTTGCTCAATTGTATTGTACTTAAAGTAAGGAAAAAACACTCCAGGGGCAACACAAACAGAAATAGTTGCTTTTTAGTAGACCAGGGGAAGTTTGGAACTCTGTGAGATTTTTTTATTTCTCTATTACAGTTTTTCTCTCACTCCGATGCATTTGCTGGTTGAGAGGGATACCCTGTCATAGAGAATAACAGGAATCCACTGGCCACAGTACAGATGGAGAATGCTATTATTCTGTATGGAAGTCCTGCTCTTATTTCCGAACACAGACTTTGACATCTCTAGGCAAGTAACACAGCATATAAAGATGAACTAATCAAAAGTAAGGGGGTCATCTAGCCCAAATTGTTCACAGGCAAGACAGATGGCATCTGTTATTCTAGGTTGAATAACGGCAGGGCTCATTTTTGTGTTTATATGACTGGACTTCATATAAACACAAAAATGTATTCTCTGTAGAGTAATTGACAATAGGACCTGTTCTTAACAGACCCTAGTATGTTTTAGGCCATTTAAAGCAATTTAAACTAATTTGTTTGAGCACTTGTTATTGACAGCCTCATTAGGAAACGCTGACATTCATAGCTAAAAACAGACATTACTGGATTGCATGGAAGTGCAAGTATGCTTTATATATGGTTTAATTTATACTTTTAAGAAGGTAAACCCTTCTTAAAGCTGTGTTTTTCTTTTAAGCAAGGACTGGTGAGCAATTCTCTGGCTTTAAAAAAAAAGGCCTATAAACTCCTGCAGCTCAAGAGTTTATGAGCATTAGAATGCAATTCTATGGAGGTATCTGGATTGTAAAATGACCTTAAAAGCTGCATGGAGCTTCTGAAGAACCGCTAGTAAATGTCTAAAGCCTGCAAAAGCCAAAAACAAGTTGTTACAAGGAAATTTTAAGAATATGCAATCTGAAGTCTGAACATAGCCTTAGTTTTTTTCAGATGGCACAGAACCAAATTGGATAGAGCTAATAACACTGGTTTAGATTTACATGCAGCACAATAAGTTAGATAGTCACTGAATTTCAGTCAGAAATAACACTTATTTCCCTGCACTCTAAGTGCTTTTTGAAGAAACAAAACCTAAGGGAATGTGCACGTATATTTGAGATATGTACCAAATATGCTTTTTTACTTTTTTTTTTTTTGAAAAAATTTTTATTAAGAGATACCAAGGTTCATACAATAAAATAAAAAATTTACATTTCAAGTCAGCAAAAACATATCTATCAGTGAATAAAGTGCATTCATCATAGATAAGTAACAACATTATAGCTATGAGGGGAACCAAGGCTTCTCCATTTTCAAAACATTTATAAGGGAAACGGGGTAATCAACAAAGGAAGAAATGGGGGGGGGGGTTACTGACGAGCTGTGTATTCAAACTCACTCTCGATTTGTTGTCGTACTATAAACAAACATTTGCCCATGTACAATTATTAAGAATCGAATGAAGGAGGTTGTAACATTCTGGAATATTCCACGGTGGTAGTGAAATGGATCCAGTGGTACCAAGTTTGGGCAAATTTATCTGCTCTCTTGGCATCAGTGGAGATCAAGTCCTCCATCTGATAAATATCGGCTACCCTTCTTAGCCAGTGTGCTACAGTCGGGGGAGTGTCATTTTTCCAAAAATATGGAATGCAAGATTTAGCTGCATTTAAGAGGTGTCTCAACAAGGAATTATTATATCCCTTACGGGACAGGTCTGAGATGTGGAGGAGCGCCAGAGCTGGGTTGTGTCTGACGTCTACCTCTGTGAGTTTCAAGATGACGTTGGCCACCAAGTCCCAGAAGAGTTTCAGTTTGGAGCACTCTCAGAAAATATGGAGCAATGTACCCTGTGCTATGTGCTTCACCACATCTCCAGCAAGTGCTGTCCGACTGCGGGAGGAGCCTAGCGAGTTTCACGGGCGTCCTATACCAGCAGGTAGCCAGTTTATAGTTGGTCTCTTGATATTTATTGCATATAAACGCCTTATGGCAGAAGTGAAGTAACATATCCCTCCGCTCATCAGTAAAGCAGATATTTAAATCAGCTTCCCATCTAGCCACAAGTGGGGAGGAATCCGGCAAATGTACTGTTAACAGGGTTTGGTAGGCGTAAGAAAGCGTACCCCGCGTGGGGCATCCAGCAGCGCACAGGGCCTCCACGGGCAGGAGGGATCGGACAAATGAGCAGGGTCGTGGCTAAGATCTTAAAACATACGTGAGTTGTATATGACGCCAAGGAGACAATGAAGGGAGTTCCCTGTTCAGTTGTAGGGTTGGTATATGAAACCACTCCCCGTTGTGTAGAAAGTGTGATGTTCTGTAGACCCCTAACTTACGCCATTGGCGGAATATTGGATCAGAGAGACCCAGAGGGAACCCAGGGTCGCCTAGAATCGGCGTTAGGGGGGACGGGTCACGGCTATATTCTGGGAGGCGAAGTAGTTAGAGACCACTTTCAGGGTCTCACCAATCAAAGGGTGGTTGGTCATAGTAGCCCAGACCAAGGTATCTATCAGGGTACTGGAGCATGCGTCTTCCACTCTAGCCCATAGCTTAGAGTTACTATTGGTGCACCAATCCAGCAGTCTGGACAGCTTGATGGTACAATACTGGGTCGGGAAATGCCATTCTCCCGTTGGCTTTAGGAAGTCTCAACACCGTCATCTTAATTCTAGGCGATCCTTTGTGCCAGACAACTTTATAAATTCAGAGTGGAAATTTCGCAATACATAGTTTGGGATACGTACCGGAAGGGCTTGTAACATATACAGTAACCTAGGCATAACGTTCATTTTTAGCACGTTACACCTCCCAAACCAGGTGAAGGCCAACTGCCTCTATCTCTGTACGTCTTTCCGGACTCTGTTGAGTAGCGGCATAAAGTTGAGATCAACTACTTGGGTCAGGTTAGCAGGGATCTGGATGCCCAGATAGGAGATGGCCGTGGTGGACCATTTAAAGGGGAAAGAGGGGGCTAATGCCTCTCTAGTTGCCTGGGGAAGAGTAACACTCAGCGCCTCCCACTTTTGTAGGTTTATTTTGTAGTTAGAAAGTAAAGCAAACCTATGCAGTTCTCGCATAAGATTAGGTAGGGTAGTCACCAGAGTAGCAACAAAAAAGTAAAGTCATCTGCATAGGCCGCTACTTTGTGTTCATTTGACCAAATCTGTATTCCTTTAATATCCTCATTAGAGCATATCAAGCGTAAGAAGGGCTCCAGGGTCAACACAAACAATAGGGGGGACAGGGGGCAGCCCTGTCTCATCCCATTGGCAATGTGGAATGGCTGTGAAAGTTCGCCGTTGACCCGAACTCTAGTACTAGGGGATGAATATAATGACCCAATCCAGGTTAAGATACGAGGGGGAAGGCCCAAATGAGCCAGAGTGGTATGTAGAAACATCCAGTCTACCCGGTCGAACGCTTTCTTCGCATCTGTGGGACTCCGTGGGTATGTGCGTAGTCAATGACATCTAATGTGCGTATCATGTTGTCCCTGGCTTCCCTTAGCGGGAGGAATCCACTTTGGTCGGGGTGGATAAGGTCGTTCAGTACTTGGGCCAGTCTATGTGCCAATATTCCGGCAAATAGCTTCAAATTGCTGTTAAGTAAGGATATTGGTCTATAGCCGAAACAGAGGAGGGGGTCTTTTTCTGGTTTGAGTATAACCGAGATGTGGGCTGTTAATGTGTCTTGGGGGAGGTCGTGGCCGTTGGAAAGTGCATTTAGTGCTGTGACCAGGTGTGGGCCCAGGATATGGAGAAATTTCTTGTAATAGGTTAATGTTAGGCCATCTGGGCCTAACATTATTATTTGTTCTATTTACTCATGTGTTTTCCTGCTATGTTCCAGTTATCACCTATTAAAAAAAACTTGGAACAGCATGTAAGCTTTTCAAAAGAAGTAGAAACATGCACAATAAAATGCAAATAGAGCATTTACCTTAAATAAAAATAATTATATCATCTCCTACCTCATCATCCTCTTCGCTGCTTATTTGGGAGGAAGCAGTGCTCTTAGTAGTGGAATCGCTAGAAGCTGCAGCTGAATCCAATCCCTGCTCTGCTTCCCACTCCTGAACAACTTCATCTAAATTGAAACGTCTGCGGTATCCAATGAAGAAGGTCTTCACTTGTGAAGGTGTCTTATTAGTAAGAACCTCTGAGATAGCCTGAAAATCCTTCCCATATCGTCTAAAAGCTGAAAGGGAAATGGCAATTAGTTGTTTTTTTTTGTTTTTGATCCTTGCACTACTACATCACCAGGTCTGTAATATGCACTGGTTTCACCCACTGTTACAAGAACTGCCACCTCACCTTGTACAGCCAGCAATTGCTCATCTGTAGTCCACCTTGAATTAAGCTTGATATTGAACTAAAGAAAAAGCGACAGAATGTCTGTTTAGGGTTAAAATGTTTTTTTATCAGGAAAAGGGCACTAAAGACAATAGGCCCTATAAGTCAGAATGTCTAAAGAAGAGTTGTACTTGTTACTCATTGCAACAAACCTGATTCATGTAGAATGGGAGGATAAATGTATAATCTAAGTTGTTGCTTTGGGTAAAATTACATTTTCCTATGAACAATATAAAGCCCAATGGTAATCCTATATAGTAACTCATATATATACCAACCAATCTGAAATCAGTTATGAAAACGCTGTTGCACAAAACTTTAATTTACATCAGGCTTCTAATAAGAATAAGGTGGGAAATCTTACCTCTTGAGGCCTTAAATCATCAACTCCTCCATTGAGTACTTCCCTTAAACTGCCATTTAGCTGTTTTATATTCTGTACCTGAAAGGGGAATATAAACCAAATTTTATACAAAAAATACAAAATACACACACAACTAGTTTCGTGAAAAAAGTGATTTAACAGTGTAATTTAAAGCAAAGTTACATAGTTACATGGTAGGTAGAAAAAAATAAGTAGATTGGGGAAATAAACATATCCCAGATATAAAACCCTATAAGACATAGTTGGTCAAGAGGAAGGCAAAAAAAAACCCGGCACAATTTGCTACAACAGGGGGGAAAAATTCCTTCCCGATTCCAAGTAATCAGATGTTTCCCTGGATCAACAGTCTCTGTTATCTTTACTTTAAATCTTTAATACACAGTTATATTCTGTGCTTCTATAAAATCATCCAGCTTTTTCTTAAAGCAATCTATAGAACTTGCTGAAACTACTTCCCGAGGGAGCCGATTCCACATTTTCGCAGAACTTACAGTGAAGAATCACTTCCTTATTCGGAGCTTAAACTTCTTTTCCTCCAGACACAAAGAGTGCCCTCTTGTTCTTTGTAATGATCTCAAAGTGAATAATTGGGAAGAGTTCTCTATATGGACCATTTATTTATATAATGATGATCATTATATCAATTTATATAACGGTGATCAAATACCCCCTTAAACATCTCTTCTCAAGGGAGAATAGATTCAGTTCAGCTAATCTCTCCTCATAGCTTAGCTCCTCCATTTCTTTGATTAGTTTAGTTGCCCTTACCTGCACTCTCTCCAATTCAACAATGTTCTTTTTGTGAACTGGTGCCCAAAACTAGACTGCATATTCCAGATGTGGTCTGACCAATGCTTTGGGCAGGGGCAGGATTATGTCTCCATCTCTGCAGTCTATTCCTCTTTATATACAAGAAAGTACTTTACTAGCTTTAGATATTGCAGCTTGGCATTGCATGCTGGTATTAGGTCTATAAACTACCAGAACCCCCAGATCCTTTTCCATTTCTGACTCCCCCAAATGTATTACCCATAGACAGTATGAAGCATGCATGTTGTTAGCCCCCAAGTGCATTACTTTACACTTATATATATTAAATGTCATTTGCCACTTGGCTGCCTAATCAAACAGTACATCCAGGTCTGCTTGTAGATTTATAGACATCCTGTATGGACCTAATTCCATTACATAGTTTGGTGTCATCTGAAAACACAGCAATTGTACTTTTAAAGTGTGTGTATCAATTTTGTTCCCCTTCCAGACCTAATCCAATCTACTCTCACCGTCTACAGATGCATACTTACAAGATCTGGAAGCCACAAATACACTTAACACCCACGAATCTTTATTGTCTCGGTTGTGTTTGCCAATACAGCCACATGGGACTCTATGGCACACAGCCCTATGGAGGCCAATAGAGCAGTATTGCAGAGGCACAGCCAGAACAGTAAAGATTTGTGGATGTAAACTGTGTACAATTATGGATGTAAAAAACAGAGGAGCCATGACCTTTAAATCTATGCATCTGTGAAAGTAAGGGCGAGTTAGATTAGGTCAGTGGGAAAAAATGAAGTGCATTTTGTTTAAAAGCCATTAGGTGCCATTTTATGAATTGCAAATCATTTTTTCCCAGTTTTAGAAATCAAGAGGGAGGATTAAAATTCTTTCTTGCTGTCAGTACCTCTAATAGGGTGATGTCCTGTCCTAGTAGCAGCAGCAGCAAGAAGAATTCTCTGTAAAATAAGGGAGATTCAAACTTTGGACAGTCTGTTTCCCTCTATACTTAATCCCTCACAGACAGCAAACTGGTACACAGCAAGAAGTGATGTGAGTAGGTGAGTTAGTGATCTTGTGTGAGTACATTGAAGTGTGAGAAATTCTAGACCGCTGGTTTTCTGGAAAGTTGTATGGAAAACTAGTCAAGTAATAAACGTAGAAAGAAAATACAAACATATTCACAATGCTGCTCCTTTAAATGGAAACAAAAATGTTTTCTACTAGAAATTAGCACCAGCCTTACAGCTCTAGGTCCTAGACGTGAAAGCTACCAAGGACATTGAGATTCTTTTCAGTGGTGAACAAAGGTCTAAAGCCTTAAAGTCCTTATTCATTTTATTGTTGCTGGTAACGATCTCTGTTTCCAGGAACAAATATTAAATATGTTCATGGGCCTAAAACTATGAGCTTCAGATATGGTCCTATGAACAGTAGTATAGATATTGTTTTGAAGTTTTATTACAAACAGCAAAAGGTGTGTGGCCAAAGAGGATCCAATATGTTGTAATTCGATTGAAAAAAACATCAAGAAAAACAGAATCTATTCTTGTGACAGCAGGTACAATAATGTTTTCAGTGTTAATACCCATATTAAGACAGCTTGTGTTTAACATTTTCAGCAGTGCTATCATCTCCCCTACCTGACGTTTTAGGGATATAAGCTGGGTATCCTGCTGGCACAATGCAAGTGCTGGCATTTCAGGACTGGCACATATTGAAGCAATATCTCCCTTACTAAGGTGCATGCCTTTTGGAGGTCTCCTGCGGGATCGCCCAGGGTAATGGCGGTACGGGGAAACCATTGGATCTTTTTTGACTGGCAAAGACTTTCCAGGCTCTCCTGAAATAGGCTTTGGGGTTTCCTAAAATACATACCAGAGGGAAAAAAAGGTTAAATAAAAATAGGTGGGAACAATGAGGATGAAGAGAAAGCATAACTAAAATAAATATTTATATAAAGTTACATTAGTGATCACTTTTATTGAAAAGAAAATTATATATTCCTGTTTACAGGTTTTACATCACTTTAAAAGTGTCAATGGGGGGTGGAAATTCTTCCCAGGTGGGTGCACATTTGGTTACAATAACTAGCAAAGTCAAGATCTAGTATGTGGAATTATTCCTATAGCTAGATGTGCAGCTTTTTTCCATGATGCATTCAAATTTTATTCTTTGAGTAGAGAAGAATCTGATGTCAGCAGGGTCACGTTTGAACTTTCAAGACCACATATATTTCTTGGTTACAAGTAAAATCCTACAATTTTCTGCTGTATATAGAAAAAATAACTCACACTTAGATGAATTATACAGAAAAGGATAAATTTTGTCAGTAAATTATGTGATAAGATATTCTGCTACTCCAAAGGTATTAGGGTTATGAAGGCCTAAAGGGCTGCACACATATATAGTATGCTGGCTATTCTACTGCATTATGTTTTTTGCGGTTTTCATGAAGTGCATCTGGCAGCCTAGGTGGATTGTTTCAAAATGACAGTCCTGGAGTCTTTGAATAGGTGTATCAAACAGACTGTATAAACAAAATGTAAAGTATTTAGGCACATAAATTTACACATTATGCACTTAAACCTCCTTTACCAGCAGCATATATTCACCCTTTTCTTCACTCTGGTGACTTGACAGGTAAACAAACAAAAGATACATGCTGCTGGGGAGGGGGGATAAAAAAAAAAAAATATATATATATATATATATATATATATATATATATATATACACACACATACATACACACACACACACACACACATGTTGCTTTGTCCTGCATGGTAAAAGTACGAGCTCCCTTTAAGAATATATAAAAAGTTTATTTTGCCTCAAATGGGGTCAATTTTCCAAAAATCAAAACAAAAAAACATCTGTATTAAATGGTAACAGAAATATTAGTTGGACAACAGGGATTTATTTTTATATTTAGGCCAAAAACAAAACATGGTATATACTGCAGCTTCATAAACCTTAGGTGTGGTGTTTGCATAGTTTTCTTTTTTCAAAAAAGAAACACTTTCCGTCCATGAGTGGACTGTATCTATGCTGTGGAATCATGGTTGCTTATTTACATTTCATGTAGATAATGGTTTCACTCACAGAAAATGGGACACTGCACTTACTATATAAAATTAACAGGTATTTCTTTACTTGCTGAAAATGTTAACATGAAAAATAATACTGTCATCACATCTAAAAACTAAGCTACATTGGACTTCAGTTGTCAAATTGGCAGCAGTACCCAATTGGATGCAGACATAGTATGTAGGTTGAAGCTTAGTTTCAGAACTTCTAGAAATTTTAACATTTTTTTCTTAAGTGTTTAACAAATTCAGTAAATATTTAGAATTTTAAGCATACAATAAAAAAAAGTGAGTACAGGTAAAATAAATGGTAATACGACACCTGCTAAATCTAATCTCACCTCTTTCTTGGTGTCATTAGCATCTGCCTCTAAATCAATCATCTTGTGCAGCTCGTCCACATCTTCATGACTACAAGTGACAAGAGAACTTGGCTCATTATGATAATCACATGCCTGGACAATCACATTTTATCTTTTATTTTTTTCTAATGTCAGGTCTGTTGGTTCCCTGACATGAGAATTAATATGTATTCTCCTATACATACCCATTTTCCTTTTTGCTTTGCAGTCTACGAGCTTGTCTATCCATTACACTGGTTTTGCTTCGCGTCTTCTTCCAGGAATAATAATATTTCACCAGGCTAGTAATTGGTTTCTCTGGAAGCTGGGGAACAAATTGGTAGATGGTGACTATGCTGTTGGCACACACACTTAAAAATCAACTTTACTGATATGCTAAATACGTCAAACACTGGACCGCAAGCTTGCAGCAGTTCACTTCGTTCTGCAATGTTTGAAACATTTTCTTGCTTGTCTAAGAAACTTCATCAGTTCTAATAAGTGTAAGGAACAAATCTCAGCATTTAGAGCCAAATAGGTGACTGTCATTCTAGATTGTGTCAAGTTGGATAGTAGTTATTCAGAAACATGATGGGAGGTGTAAAGATTTGTAAAACCACCAAGTTCTTTTTCCATTATCTAGTCTGCTGGTACCCAACTTGGAGCCCTTTGGCACTTATTATGCAGTCCTAGGGGGCCCCTGCAGACTAAAATGTGTGTTTCGTGAAGTCAAAGATTTGTAACTGATGTCTTATCATGAATCTTGCTTTGGTAAAGTTGTGAAGGGGCTGTAGTGGCATTGATCTCTAGCACTGTTCTGCAGTCTCTGGTCATTACTTGTAGCGTGCCTGCAGTCACCTGACAACTCTCTGTAGCACCACATACTTACATTTTATGTACAAACCTTTCATGATTCAGTGACCACATTTAGGACCCACCTATAGGTAAGTTGACTACCATTGATCTAGACACTATGATGCCATGAGTCAAGTTAAAACATTTTAAGTACAAGGTTTTTAAGAACAAAACCTTTTTTGGACTGTGCGACACATGTCAAGGTGGGACTCACTGGGCCTCCAAAGTTTACAGGAAATCTACCCACACATACCAGTATGTTCTTTCTGAATCGCCCAATAGGCCAAAAGTTGGGTTATTAGAATGCTAGACTCTTACTAGACTGCAAAACGGGTCTGAGATAGCAAAGGATGGACACAGGCATCTCAGGAATGCTTTAAATGTCTATGGCTTCTTCAACTGGGCTCACACATTCACAAGTCTACACAAAAATCCTGGAACACACACAGATTATAGCTGGATGGTCAAAAAGCGGGGGAGAGGAGACTGCACATGTGCTTGGACGAGTAGGAAGTGATTTCTCCGGCTCCCGGTCCCACGTCTCACTAAGGCACTTCATAATCCGCATACAGGCAGTATCATGGGTCGCAGATTGCAGAGAAGCAATAGGAAGCAAGGGGGCACACATCGGTCCCATGAAATCTGGACTTTCTTCAAGCAAACAAGCAGTTTGGAGGACGTTTCAGAGGGTTCCCCTCCTTCCAAGATGGTGCCGTCCTCTTCATGCTCTCCACACAGCACGCCTCCTGGTCTGCATCTTAGCTCTACATACAGTGGGAGCTCTTCCCGGGCTACAGGTGAGCTGAGAGGGACCAGCAGCAACCTCCTGAATACCCAGAGGGAAATAGTGTGGACCCCCCCAATAGCAGGTGGACAGGGGAGGCAGCACTCTATATATGAATCACGCAGGCTGAGAGATAGATCATGTAGTGACAGTGAGGAAGACATGCCTGCTCCTCTCACTAAAAAGGATCTCCTGGCGTGCTTTGGCAAATTGGAGCACATGTTTAAAAAATAAATGGCCACTCTTAGGAAGGATATCTCTATGAGAATAGAGGACTTTAAAAAAACAACAGCAGATTTACAGGTTCAAGTGAAACAGGATTCTGAGACTCTAAACTCTCACACTATACTGTCACAGCAGATGCTGATGCACCAAGACGATCTAGAGAACTGTGTTAGACGCAAAAATATTTGGTCTTCCGGAAGCCTGATCTCCTCGCTGCCGCAACTGCGATCTTTAATTCCATTATCAACTCAGCTCCAGATTCTATGATCGAACTGCATACATTGTGCATTGGGCCCTAAAAGCACAGATCCATCCCAGCCTCGTGATGTTGTTTAGTTGTTTGCAGGGTGCACTCATTTGCGGTTAAAGAGTCCATTATGAAAGCGGCAAGGAAACAAGAACCTATTACCTTTCAAGGCAGTGAGAAACAACTACTACAGGATTTGTCCTGCCACACTCTGGAGCCAGTTCTTTCCACATTGAGGCAACAGGAAATCTCTTACCAGTGGGGTTTCCCATTCCAACTCATGGCGCATTAAGATGGGAAGACGACAGTTTTCCATTCTGAAGCAGACCTCCCAGCATTGTTACCGACCTTTAACTTACCTCTAGTGTCCAACCCAAATGGACATATCGCCCTGTCTCCTCACTGCACCGCAAGCTCCACAGTGGCGTACACAGCTTAGGAAGTCTCAACGTCGTCATGCTCCTGCACATCAAGATGGCCCAGCCTGAATCCTCTTCTGGTTGCCGCACTTTTTATTTTCCCCACAGTTTCTTGCTCTAGAAACGTCTTAATTTTGTTCTTCAGAGTGGAGCAGTGGTAACTATACCCTTTTACTTAAACTTAAGTTATAATGCCTTGCTAGTTTTGTTTTTTGTCGATTGACTGATTTCTGTTTTATATTCAGGTTTTTCAGTGGCATATGCTCTTCCTGTCTATTTTGCACAATAATTTTAAAGGTTCTGGGACTAGCCTGGCCTGGAAATTGAGGTTTTTGACAGTGAACTCCACTGACTTTGCATATTTGAAACTTATGTTTACAATGTACTGCTTTCTTGTTTACATTTGCACTTGATCACAAGTGGGGGGCGGGATGGGGAGCCCCGTCGATGCTGTTGAAGAGTTTTACTTTTCCCCACTTAGGCCTAGATTTGACAACATTTGGTGCTTTAACTTCCCCAGGAATCCCCACCCTCTTGGGGTGGTTTTTTTTGTGTGTGTGGCAATTTCCTGTGCTCATTCATGGATCCTATTAAAGTGGTGACATTTAACATCAAGGGATTAATGTTCCTGAGAAACATACGGCATTGTTAGGGGAACTGTATAAGCTTTGGGTCCAGGTGGCGGTACTCCAGGAAACTTATTTTAGACAGGATAAAATTCCTAAACTCGCTAAAAAGAGGTACTCTTCTAGCTATCTTTGTGGTTCTGCCGACTCCAGGTTAGGAGGGGTGTCGATTTTGATTGCTGGCTCCGTTTCCTGGCATTTTATCGAAATGTATACAGACCCCCGCAGGGGAATGTTGTTTGTCAAGGGGATTTTGGAAGAATGTTTGGTGACAGTAGTGTCTATATATGCCCCACAAATGCATCAAAAAGATTTTTGACAGATATGCTGGAGAAATTGGGTGACTTTACTGAAGGTATTTTGGTTTGTTGGGGGGATTTCAACTTTGCTCCAGAGCCTGATATGCATACATCCTGTGTGGCCCTACCTTTTCGTGCCTGATCCACAGAACAATTGAAACATACTTAAGCTACATACACACTTCCAATTATTATCGTTGGAAAACGAACGACGAACGTTCATGCACGATATATATGAACGATCGTATAGCACCGATCCTGCACATAGAGTTAACGACACGATCGTTCGTAGATATTGTACACACAATAGATACGATCGTTTGAGCGATAGAGGAACTATGTGCACGACAGGAAAGTGAACGGACGTTCGTTCATCACGCATGCTCTGAACATGGACGATCAACGAACGACCGTACACACGAACGATGTTCAACGATCGTCGTCCAATCCGATCCGTCGGTCCGGTCGTTCGTTTCCAGCGACTTTCCTCGTTCGTCGGCATCGTTGGTTACTTTTTTACGAACGATTTTTTGCCCAATCGATCGTTCGTCGTTCGATTGGAACGATAAAAATTGGAAGTGTGTACGCACCTTTACACTTACACTTTCCCTAAATCCTGGCACTGGAAGCTAAATAAAGGCTCTTATCGCTGACCCGGTGATAATTGCTGAACTGTCCTCCAAACTAAAAGCCTATTTTGAGAGAAATGTGGTCCCTGAGTGCTCTCCAACTGTGGTCCAGGAGGGGCAAAAAAATGTGAAGAGGGGGTTATTAATAAAACATGATTCTAGGATCAAGGGGGAAAAGCAGGTGGAGATATCTTCCACTCTTAAACGACTACAGGAGGCTGTCCATAGGTGTACATTAGATAAACAAGTAGGTGCAGAGCTAACGTTGCTACGTCAAAAACTAGCATCCTTCTGCCTGGGCAATGCTAAAGCAGTGCTTATTAGGTGTCGTAGGTCATATTATGAATATGGGAACAAATGGGGAAGGGTTCTGGCTAGGGCCCTACGTGGTCTGCGTGCCCGCACACATGTACCTTACTTATCCACCAATTTGGGGAAAAGGATCTATCAGGTAATGGAGATTGCAGCTTCATTTAGAGATTACTATGGATCTTTGTATAACCTGCGCCAATCTCACATATCGGCGGACACACGTGGTAGTAACCTGGAACAAATCCAACGCTATTTAGAGGGGCTAAACTTACCTAGACTGTCTGACTCTGCTTTGCTGAATCTGGAGGCTCCGATCACGGCCACAGAGTTCCAGGGGCTATAAAACAAACTAAAACTGGAAAGGCTATTATAAAACGTTTGCAACTGATCTGGCGCCCCATTTTGTAACCACCCTAAACTCCCTAACTGTGGATGGGATGTTCCCCCGAGATATACTTCGGGCGCTCATCACAATGATCCCTAGGGCAGATAAGGACCCCTCAGTGTGTAGTAGCTATAGGCCGATCCTACTTTAAAATCAGGATTTGAAATTGTTCACCAAGATTTTAGCCAATAGATTTCAAAGACATAATCATACTTTGGTGCATTTTGATCAGGTAGGATTCAAGCCTTCTAGGAAGGCGCAAGATAATACCACCCGGGCTATTAATTGGATCCATACAGCTGTATCATCAGGTAAACCTTCGATTTTGCTCTCTACTGACGCAGAAAAAAACCTGACAGGGTGGATTGGGACTTCATGTTGGCCACACTTCAAGCTATGGGAGTGGGGGAAATCATGATGGCATGGATCAAGGCCATATACTCTTCCCCTTCGGTGTCATCAAGAGTGAATGGTGGCGACTCCCTTTAACATTACCAACAGCACCAGACACAGGGGTGCCCCCTGTTCCCCCTTATTTTTATCCTGTCCTTAGAACGGTTGCTCTTGGCAGTACCAACAAACCCAGATATGCAGGGTTTGTTCCTGGAAGGGTGTGAGCATAGGGTGGCAGCTTATGCAGACAATCTGTTATTTGTAATTACTAATCCGGTAACCTCATTAAGACAATTCAGGAATACCAGGCTGTATTTTATTTAAAATTAATTATTCCAAGTCTGCGGCCCTCAACGCCTTTGCCCCAGGCTCTGTGTGACCAGCTTATACCCTCCTTTTCTTTTAAATGAGAAAAACAAACAGTAAATACCTAGGGACCATGCTTCCAGCTGATATATCGCAACTTTTCCAATTGAATTTTGCTCCTTTACTTGCCACTATCCCTAATGATCTTGAAAAGTGGTCCTGTTTGTCCATTTCCTGGCTTGGCCGTATACTGGTCATTAAAATGAATATCCTACCAAGAATTCTATACATTTTCTAAGCGTTACCAATCTCTATACCTACCTCATTTTTTATATCTCTGCACTGCAAAGTTTTTCGTTTTATATGGGGCAAAAAGGGTCACCATCTCTGTAGAAGCATGTTGTTCAGAACCAAGGGAGTAGAGGGGCTGGGAGTCCCTAATCTGTCATTATACTATATGGTGGCTCATTTGGTCTGGATCATAGACTGGTTCCATCACGTTGAAAATAAATAGTGGGTAGGTGTGGAATAAGCCTTTACTTCTTTGCCCATAACAGTGATCCCGTGGCTACCGAAGTTGACCCAAGCGGTCTTGAGATCCCACCCCTTAATTTATGCCACATGGACGACTTATCAGTGATCCTTCATTTCCAGGAGGATAGGAAGTTTACTGAGCTCCGAGAGCAGGGGATACAGTGGGCGGAGCATTTTGTCCGTCGGGGTCAATGGGTGACACTTAAGATGTTGATGGCCGATGGCGGTAGCTACAGATTGGTTTTTTGGAGGGAACAGCAACTCATGTATTTCCTTAAATCTCTCCCTGCAGAATGTAGAAACAGCAGGGTGAAAACGCTGTTTGAAAGGTTATGTGCAGGAAGTTGCTCGACCACCCTTCGGTGCTATACTCTGAATTGATCACTACCCGACAATTTTACGCCTACATACCTCCAGCTTGGGAGACAGAACTTGAGAACACTTTAGAGGCCGAACAGAAGACGAAAATACTCACCTTAGTACACAGGTTGTCTGTCAGTAGCAGATATCAGAACTTAATTTTAAAATCTTGTCACAGTGATTCAGAACTCCGGAGAGACTACACAGCTTTTTTCCTAATGTCTTGGATAATTGCTGGCGCTGTGAACAGGCAAGAGGTAATATGCTCCACATTTTTTGGTCATTTCCTTTAATACGCCCCTTTTAGGAACAAGTTAGGGCCCTCATGCAGAGAATTACCACACATACTATCTCATGGGACCCAGGGTTCTTTCTACTACACCATAATGCAATTTCAGAAAAAGCATATAAGAATTCTATTCTCAGACATCTGATCCTGGCCGCTGTGTGTATTCCAGTGTTTTGGAAATCTACGGTCACCCCGACGGGTGGTTCCACAGGGTAAATGACATATGATAATGGGGGACCTCACGGTCAATACCATGTGGGGTAGTTGAATTTAATATAGAGAAACACAGGAGTTTAAGCGCCACCCTCCCCATTTAGGAGTCATTATTTCCTAATGTATATACCTGGTTATGTTTTACGTAAGTTGGCAATTGTATGGCCTGTTGTACCTAATGTTGTTACATCTGTTCTGGATGTATTGCTGCCTGATTTTTGTGTTCCTATCCCTGACTTTTTATTTCAGCCACGGACTTTGTTACACTACATGATTTATGCAATATATTGCTTCCTGTATGTGCCCAATTTTTACCCTTTGTTATATTATGTGATTGTTTATTTTTTTTTGTTTGAAAATTTAAAAATTTGAAAATAAAGAATGTTATAAAAACAAAAAAGTGGGAGAGGAAACATCCAACAAAGTTAGTGTAGCACTGTGTGTGCAGTAGGTACTCCCTATAAAAATGCCAAATTTCCAACCCCACCCCACACTTGTTAATTTGTTGTGTCATTTTCTTTGTATATCCCCCCCCCCCACCCCACACTTGTTAATTTGTTGTGTCATTTTCTTTGTATATCCCCCCCCCCCCATTTTTTTGCCCCAAGTTTCCAGTGCACCTGTAATGTGAATCAACTTCCTAATGTCAGGTTTTGTGAAGAGTGTAATCACAGTGGAATTTACACTGAAAACTTACATTTTAGTACACCAGGGCTCTCCTATGGGCGGCAAATAATTACCAATCTAAACTGCAGTTCTGTAAACCCCATCCTAACTAATATTAGATGGCACAGAAAGCCATTAGGAAGGCAAAAGCAAACTTTTAGTGAAAGATGGCAGCCAGTTCTGCCTATAGAAGATAGTGGAAAAGATACAGGGTAACAAAAAGAGAGAACACTGAACGCACACAAAAGGAGGACAAGATATGAACAAATGGATGGCCCTACAGACACTACAGACAAGGCACCACCATTTTGGATGTAGGCAGCCTCAAAGCCCTCACTAAAGTTACAATTAATACCATTCCTTTGTTCTGCAGGCTGCTACATAAAATATTTTGTAAGGAAATAAATTAAACAAATATGCTAGCAAGTTCTAAAATACATTGCTTGGGAATAAATATAGATTATAAAAAAGGAAAAGCTCTGCAAGGAAGCATTTTTAGTACTTAAAGTTAGTGACAGGGTCTCTTTAAGGAAATGTACATTCTTTTGAGGACAGAGAGAACATCTAATTTTTAGACATGAAAATGGATTCATATGCCACTGGAACTAGGGCTGTGGAGTCGGAATTGATAAAAATGTGCCGACTCCTGATAAATTTAAATTATAATTTAAAAAATACAGTAAGTTTAAATGTCCTATTTCACAAATAATAGTCATAATTAAGTACTTCTCTGATGTAAGAATAAAGCCCAGTGCATAGTTGTATTTCTACTAATTGTGAAGTTCAGCTGAGCTATTATACAACCTGATATTCACATTATTGTTATCTGGATTATGTACATTACAAAAAATGTTTCATTTTATTTCAGATATAATGTGTTTAACAAGTTCATTTGAGTGTAAACAAGTGTAATGATATAGGTGTAGGTGAGTGTATGTTTGTATTTATATCAAAGAATATGCTAGTTAGTATAACATTCTATATTTATATTTTAGTGAAAGCAGCATCCCATTCACTATGAAAAAAGTCTGTCAACAAACTTGATAAAGTCTGCTGTTTATGAGCATTTTACATTATCAAGTGATGGGAAACATTACGTGTGCCAATATATTCTTAAAGATGATGGTGAAAAACAATGTAATGCAAAAATTAGCAGTTTCAGTGGGTCTAACACAAATGCACCTGCAAAGACGCAGCGTTTTCATCCTAAAGTGTTAAGTTGTGAATGAGAAAGATATCAATGAAAATATTCCATCTACTACTTGGATAAAAAATGTTCAGAAAGCTACTGGAGACCAAACACAACTAAGAAGATCTGACAATCTGACAATGTTACCATAACAATCACAGCAGAGAAATTCAAAAAAACACAATATTGAAATGGCAGAAAAGAATAGTATACCACTATCCTTTTCACAGCCAGCCTTTTTAGGCCTAAATGGAAAAATGGCTAAAAAAACTTGGTGTTTCTCTGGAAAAAGAATGTACAAGGGGGTGCTGAGAAATTAATGGATTCGCCCCTTTCCAGATGAAATAGAAAAATGAGTGTGGGGGCATATGACAGCCTAAAATCTTAGTATGTATCTGTGCAAATATCAGGTATTTGCAATTCGTAAAACTGTTTTTTCTTTTAGTGAGAAGCTGTGATGGCAGAGGCACAAGCAAGTTTCACGTCGTTGGAGTTACGGGCCAGCATGAAGTTTTTGTTTCTCCAGGGAAAGTCAGCAAAGGACATTCACACTGAGATGTCACAAACACTGGTGGTCGATGTCACAAGACTGGGCATTTCACCGTTGAAGATGAGCCCCGCAGTGGGCACCCCCTAACCTTCAACTGACCCGGCAACCTGCGATGCTGTCCATTTGCTGATTATTGAGGACCGGCAAATATCCGCAAAAAAGGTAGCCCAGATACTTGACATCTCGAGGGAGCATGTTCGGTTTGTTAACACCACTACCCAAGACATGCAAAAGCTTTCAGAGAAGTGGGTGCTGAAATGTTTGAACAGTGATCAGAAGAAGGAAAGAGTTGAAGCATCCAAAGACGTTTTGAAACTGCACAGGACTTTTTGGCTAAGTTAGTGACTGAGGATGAAACCTGGCTCACATCTATGATCCTGAAACCAAGGAACAGTCAAAGGAATGGCACCACAGTGGGTCCCCGCGGCCGAAGACGTTTCGAACCCAGAAATCGGCCAAAAAAGTCAAAGTGTCTGTTTTCTGGGACAAAGATGGTATTCTATTGGTGGACTACCTACCTCAGGGCTCCAGTATCACCAGACAGTATTATGCTAACCTCCTGGACCAGCTGAAGGAGGTAAATAAGACGAAACGCCATGGAAAGTTGACCAGATCCTTTTTTCGCAGGACAATGCACATCCGCACACGTCCAACGTTGCGTCTGCCAAATTGAACACCCTGGGTTTCCAATTGGTCCACCATCCCCCCTACTCACCTGACGTGGCCCCTTCGAACTATTATCTGTTCCTGAATTTGAAGAAACACCTGAAGGGGCAACGTTTTGAAGGACTTTTCTGATGTCAAAGATGCTGCTGAAAGCTGGTTTGCAGCCCAACCAAAGGGCTGAACAGTCTAGAAAAGCTGCAACTACGCTGTACCAAGTGCATCAGTCTCAGGGGGAATATGTTGAATAAATGTGTAATTTCATAACTCTGGCTGACTTCTTTCTGGGCAAAGCCAGGAACTTCCCAGCACCCCTCGTATAAGGAAACTTATCATTGAAGAGACCAAATGTAAAAAGGAAGAACTATGAAAAGGTCTGAAGGGACATTTTGTCTTAAAAAAAAATGGATGCATGCACGCGTCAATTATTTTGCTATTAATGTTAAATTTGGTGATGAAAATAATAAAACAATAACGCGAACCTTGGGAGTAAAAGGACACCCAGGCACATCACACCTGTGACTGTCTTCAGAAGTTAGTGGAGGATATTCTAGAAGATTTTGAAATTAAAAAGGAACAGATTCTATGTATTGTGACAGATAATGCTTCTAATATGTTGAGCACAATTGAGAAAATGAATAAAGTAGATGAAGAAAGTGACAAGAAAGATATTAAAGGAAGACAGTTCGGCAAATATTGGAGAAAGTGAAAGCGAAGAGAATAGTGACATTTTGGATAACATTGTTGAAGAAGCATCTAAGCGTACTACTAACATTTGCGTTATGCTGTTCATACTCTACAACTTGCAATAAGGGATGGATTTAAAGACCGTCATGCAGCTACTCTAATTGGCAAATTGAGGCAAGTAACTGTTGCAGCCAGAGCCCCTAAAACAGATGCCATTTTGAAAAGACGTGCAGGAAAAGGAGCCATTTTGGATCAAACAACACACTGGGGAAGCACTTATTTGATGGTAAAGCATTTGCTTGAACTAAAAAAAATTCTTAAAGAACTGGACAATGAAAATATTTTATGAACTGAAAGCCAGTGGACAGAAGTAAAAGCACTGGAAAATCAACTTTCTAACACCTTTACTGTCACCAGGTGTTTACAATCTGAAGATTTAACACCTGGTAAATTCTTCTTGATATATTGCCTGAACAAAAGTGGATGGTTAATAGCTGATGGCATTGTATCTTTAGTGAAGAAAAGAGAATCTCTTACTGGATAGTCAAATCTTGTTAGCTACTATTTACGTTGATCCAATGAGCCGAATTTTGTTGAGCAGTGACCAGACTGATACGGCAAAAAAGGCCCTCTATGATGTAGTAGTTCGCATCAAGGGATTACTACCTGAAACACCACCACTGGATGAAGCTATAAGCACTGGTAAATCAGGATCATCCTCTTCAAATGAAGAATTAGACTAATTCCTATTTGGACAAAATGGAACTTTCAACAGTAAAGCAACGTTGCATATGCGTGAAAGATAAACGACCGGAAAATGCCCAGAAAAATCAATACATTATAAGAATAAATATAACACAATATTTTTTACCATAAAAGTTTTTCTCAAGAAACATTAAATAAAAAAAATGTAGTAATTAAATAATTTAATTATTAATGCTTTCTCCTCTTAGGTATTTAGGCAAAAAGCTAAACATTTTGAATAATAATTTAAGCAATCCTGCTCGCTTATTGTTAAAAATACACTATTGATGCTTTCTAATAAAGCACCCAAAGTAATTAGCCTATTTCTTCTTACTACTTCTTTCCATTTAGAGAACATGTCCTCAACAGGATTAAGAAATGGAAAGTATGGTGGTAAAAATAAGAGTTGGTGTCCCCTACTTCCAACCACGCTCTTTACTTACCTTACTAGTTTTATGAAAGGGGACATTATCCATAATTAGGTTGGCATGCTAAACACTCTTCACTAAAAACAATCAAAACCTTATCAATAAAATTGAGGAATGCTTCTTGATTAAATGACTGTGCCTTAAAGTGGAGGGCTCCATTTTTATACCTCACACAACAAATTGAATCATTTCTGGAACACACTCCAGCCACAACATACAGCCACCCTACAACATTTGCCCAATAGGAGATCTTCCCCTTTTAGTTCTCATTGTGATGTTAAAACCTACTTCATCAAGAAGTTTTTTCCATCTTCCTTAGCAATGATATCAAGGATTTTGTTAGCATAGCTAAGCCTTGAAGAGTGGCAACCATTGCGCGTTGCAGGAATTAAAGAAGTTCTTTTTAATGACCATTGAAATTTATCAATGCATCTATCTATCTATTGTTGAAATTGAAACATTAATTCCAAATTTGGCAAATAATTGATCCTTCATTTCCCGGAGGCTTATTCCGCAATCTTCAGACATTAACTTGCGCCATTCCTCCTCATGGGCTTCATCCAACTTTAAATTTTTTGAACCTCCTCTTGGTAATTTTTCCACTCTACAAAAAGATTCATAGGTCTTAATTTTGGTTATGGTTGTAGAATTACAACCCAAACCATTGCTATCTGGGAGGCATCACTTCCATTCAGATAACTGTCTTCCACTCTTTGACCTTCTGCCCTATTTAATTCTCTGGCCATACGGGCAATAAATATAAAGCTAATAACTTTGAAGATAAAAAGATTAATTATATTGTTATCTTAAAAATTAGTATAAATCCCTGAGATAAAGATATTTAATTTTAAAATTTTACCAAATAAAAAAACAATTGACAAATCATCAATTTATTTTCATAATTTTTATTAATGTTTCTTGAAAAAAACTTTTATGGTAAAAATATTGTGTTATATTTAATTTTATAATAAATGTATTGATTTATGAATAATTATGGGGTCTAAATTTAAAAAAAAACTGAGGAGTTAGAGTCAAAGGATTTATCTACCGACTCCACAGTCCTGACTGGAACAACTATATCTAGGAGGGAGTGGGAGTTGTCAAATCCTCCACCCTGGTGATTTGACAACAGTTTACATATTCAGCCATGCAACTTGAACAATTAACACCTGTGTCAGACTTTTTAGAGCTTTGCTGGATGGATGATTTAGGACATTGAATAGGGTGGTTTTACAAACGTTCACAACTTTCTGTAAAATCAACATCTTTCTTGACAGATCACAAGGTAACTGGATTGAAATGTGACAAGCCACATGGGTTTTAATGCTGTTTTTTTTTCCGACACACAGTAGAAGGAGCAGCAAAACACCATCATAACTATACATTCTCTTTCCTTCAGGACCCAGTTCCGTGTTGCTATTATCCAAGCTCCTAAGTCAGCTGTGCTCAGGATGCATAGCACTACTTAATCTGTAGCATGAACACACAGCATTTTTTTTATTATCCGTGCTGGGTTGCAGCATCATTACAGCGACAGGGAGGATCCATGCAGAAGCCAATGTCTGTCTTGAACCAGGAAAGCCTGCGACAGCCTGTGACATGCTGCAGCACTGGCCACAGTTTTCCCGAGATCACTAATGGAGTGTGGAACGATGCTTAACAGAAGAATACTGTAGGTTAACAGTCACATGGACTCCGGAAAAGAGACACTGCGATTTACATTATTTCACAAGTAGGACAGCAATAAACAAATGCTTCACTAAATGTGCAGCTGTACGGTTATTTTAAGCCCCAACTTCAGAGATAAAAGTGACCACAAAAAACATTCCTTATATTAGCACCTGCACCTGAGGCCTTTAGCAAGGCTCACCAACAATACTTTACCGTCCTATTCTCATTTCAAAACAAAGCTGATAAATTTATAATGTAGTATCAAAGTCTTTTTCCAAAGTAACCACCTAGCCCACTTTTTTCTTTTTTAAGGGGTAGAAGAGAGAAATCAGTATATTAAGGCACATGTTATAAATGTTGGGTATATTTTATTATGATAAATGTTTTTCTGCCTTTTTTGTCTGGTACTGTTTCCACAAGTGCCTTACCTTGCTGCTCACAAGGAAAGTGTTGACTGATGCCTTTTTGGAAGATTACACTGTGATAATGCACTATTAATAAGTGATTCTGTTTTTTTTTTTTTTGCTGCTACAAGATGTATACCGTTTTAAATTATTGTTATTTCTGTTTTTTGCAAATAAAGGTGAAGTGTGACAAAAAAAATTATAAAGTAGTAAAGAAGTGAAAATTATTTAAATTTGTATTTTAGTATTTATAAATATAAAAAAAAATAATTACCATTTGCTGTATGCGCTGGAAACACTTTCCATGGAAACCAAATGCTTGTTCAAAAAGGACTTTATCTTCGATGCTCCACTCATCAGGAAACGGTGTAAAATTTGCCAGGTCAGCTAGAGAACGCTCCACATCATGTTTGTGCCACAAGAGCATACCTAAAGCCTGTCAATGAACAAAAACACCCTATAAACCTTGGCGAGTAAAAATTAAAAAAGCAAAGAACACACAAAAGATCTATTTGCAAGTAGTGTGAGGTGGATAGGTTAAACTCTTAAGACATAAAATACAAAATCTTCCCACTTGGTATTGAATACCTATTACTATATTGCAGTGTGAAGTTTCAAGGTCCAAAGCAAAAATTAAGAACTGGGCCATTCAATTTCTGCTGCAATTCTCTACCTGTCCTCATCTCTGGTTTCTCCATGGCACTGCAGATACTTATGCAAAAGTTTGAATAAACCATTTAAACTACAAAATCAGTACAGTATTCGTGTTTACTAAGGACAACCTCTTTAGTTATTTATATCTCACCTGTTCTTCATTGTATCCATGTTTTTCCTTGGCCATTAAGATATACTCATCCACTGCAATATAGAAGAAAAAGCTGCTGTAGTCAGGGAAGCTTCATAAGTGTGTATATAGAACACTCCAGTTATAGAAACAAAATCTCAATATTCTTTTCATGATAGATTGCATTAGTTAAGTCACTAAATTTCTGGAAAAGTTGCAATGGAATATCTTGAAGTGTGGTAATGAACATCACCAAAAAGACTCAAGTAACATTTAGAGATTGTAATGCTACACAAGACTGCAAGCATGCTGTATGAGAAGGCCAAAGGCCCAAAGAGGAATGATACAACAAATGGTCATGGGCTACAGGGAAAATGGCTTTGGTGCATGGTAATGTGGAAGTCTAAAATAAAATTAAAGAGAAGTTGATGTCTCTATCTCATTTTTTTGGGGAGAAGCCTAACTGCATGTTTTTGGAATGTGGGAGGAAATTGGAGTACCTAGAGGAAACCCATGCAAACATGGGAAGAATCTACAAACTCCATGCAGATAGTGGCTCAGCCAAGATTCAAACCTAGGACCTGGGGCTGCTAACCTCTGAGCCACCATGCTGCCCAAATATGTCAATCTTGTTAAGAAAAACAAACTACTGGGTACATAGGTCCCTGAGAGTAGATTAATAAATGCTAAAGGGCTACATTACGTTCCGCTTTTAGTATAAATGACTAACGCTGTTGCTCAAATTAAAGTGACAATAGTAGGTCTACCTGTAAAATGAATACCGGTCTCTCTGGCAGTCTATGCCATAGATCACTGCTGTATTTGTTGACTATAGTATAGGAAACTGACACCTGGTCCTCCGCAGTGGCCCCGGTCCAGCCTGACAACTCCTAAGCTGCCATAAGAGACACTGGCAACATAGGGGTTGGTGGGAAGTTGGAGTAAAGCAGGGGAACAGAAGATCGACAAAGTGGGTTTCGAAGGAACTTCAGGTGATGATTTCCCTGCATCAGTGTAGTAGGCAGTGAGAAAGGCAACAATTTTTTTTTGAAGCGAGAACTTTTATTGCCACTTTCATCCTAGCCACAGAGTCCATTTAAAGTACAACTAAAGTACCATTTTTTCTACAGCACAGAAAAAAAGAGAAAAAACAAACAAAATTTTGAACTTCGGTCAGGTTTTAGTATAGTCTAAGGCTCCAGAACTGGAGAAATGCCTTAAAGTCCTGTCTGGCAAAAAGTTGGTCTTGCCAGGAGAGGACGTAAGGGGAAAATCTCTCCAAAAGGAACTCCATAGTGCAGTAAAACATGACAAGGGTTTCTAACATTTACCCATTTTATCCAAAAAAATGTTTTGGGTATAGACACACTTAAAGTTTCTATTACTAACTAGCAGCTTCACACTCCCCATGGATCACATTATGAGTGCAAATGGTGTAATTCAGGAATAACCTGCAAATCTATGGATCTGCTTTAACACAACTTGTAAATACCGATCCTACCCTGACATAGCACCCATGTGACCCTACAGCTAGAAATTTAATTTATAATCACAGATTTTTAAATATTAAACATTTTAGTTGGAGTTTAGCTTCTTTTATAATTCTGTGCAAACGGAGATTGGAGAATTTACTGTAATGGTATTATGTAGCAACATACAAAACGTACAAATACATTGATTTAATAGTGGGTGTCATTATCAATTTGTCCACTGGGTGGTGCAATGTTAGCTGTCATTCACAATGATGTACAATTGTATTCATTCATTGTTCACAAAACACAATATAGCACTGACTAGGGCAAGGGTGACAAACTCAAATCACAAAAGGGGCCAAAATCTAAAACACAGGCCTGGGCCTAACTTTTTATTAAGATACATACTCTTAGTAGAAGTATAGATCCTTCCTCACCCTGAGACACCATATTTTTTTTCTTTATGAAGCATGAACATATAATCGCTTTCTCATCTTTCATTATATTGTCTCCCTTCTGCATCAATTTTTCTCTTGTTGGACATTTTGAGAGTGATTGTTTTTTTTTTTAGGTAGGTGTACCTGACCTATCCTGACCTGTCTGAGGGGAGCCACTGACTGTGCGGAGGTGGAGGCCTGTGTCTCCGAGTCTGGAAACAGCATGTAGCATCAAACTGAGATTCCACACCTGGAGCAGCAGCATACTAATGGCAGCAGGATTGGGACTCATTGGGATTGGGACAGTCGTGCTTAGTGCTGGGTCTCAGAAGGGGTGTAAAGAAGCAACTGGGGTCCTTCTGCCTGCCTGCCCGATTCAGCCTGCGGGCCTTGTGTTTGACACCTGTGGTCTAGGGGATGAGAATACACCACTATTAAATTATTATATATGTATTTCCACCCAGCGCTACTTAATACCTTTCAAGTACCTTTCCCTTACTGCAACCTGGTTGTTAATCGAGGAGTATAGAAAACAAACCCTGGTCTGCAGCGCTGAGGACCAAAGAGAAGATGCCGAATGGATGTACACTGTACAGTTTTGTACAGCGTACCCGCCGGAGGAGCCAGTCATATGTGCGATCGGTCGGAAAAGTCATAAAACAAGCAATACCTGTATGTAAGGTGTTTATAAACATAACCCATAGCATCTCCAATTAACAAGCATATTGGATAGTGTAGAAATGAACAAAAAAGTTTAAGAAGGTATTTAGAAATTTTTGACAATCAAAAAATTGTGGCAAAAGGAGGAAATGCACAGTGCACATACCCTCCATTTAAAATCTCTAAAACTATGTCAATATAAGCGATGATCAATTAAATAGGGAGTCCACTTCTTACTGTCAAGTGAATTAACTAGTTAACCAAGTTGATGGTTTTCCTCCACATTAATCTGAAGACATTATATTTCTCCTTGAAATCAAATTGTTTCTCCTCAGTCATAGAGCTGTTTATAGATTAAAGCCTTTCCTAACAATTTTTCTAATCAGGAAAAGGCTACTTTGACAATGAAATTTTACAGCTAACAACGACTTTAAGTGACTAAAATGTGGAAGACAATTCTTGTCATAAAAATCCTCAAATCCACCACAGATAATATTTCTCTCATTAAGTGACAACTTTTTTTCATTCATTTCATGACTTACATTTTTTGACTGGAATTGCATGGCTTGGTAGCCACACCAACATATTCTGCATCTCCTCATTTTCGTCAGGTGGTGGTGCTTTCCCTGTTATGATGAGAACAAACATGAGAAAAGTAGTGCAGCTTTATCTGAAATATGTATTTTATGGCCAAGATCAGCATACTGTTACAGTTGCCTAGTCTCCAATATGTTTAAGCACATTCATTAGAAGTAGAAATAACGTTTGTATCTGTCCCTAAGAAAATCAGCACAAAATATTTAGATGGACAATTTTTAATTTCAAAGTACCAAAGATTACCAGGACAAACAGAGGAAAAAAAATCTCTCGAATATTGAAACAGATAGAAAACTAGCTAGCCAAAGAGTCTAGCCTTCCCTGCACTATCCAAATGGGAATAAAATGTCCACACCTAAAATTTATTACAGGATCTACTTTGGTTACAAATCCATGAACAAATTTTACTAGACAAGATACCCCTGGGGCAGGGGTCGGCAACCTTTTGAGTCGGAAGAGTCAAAAATTACAATTTTTTAAAATTACAAGAGCCACAAAATTTTTTCTTGCCAACAAAAAATAGTACTCGCATAAATAAAGTTTTTTGATAAAAAAAATCTAATCTATTTATTCATAAGAAAAAATATCTATTTATTCATATATAAGTAGTGTTTTTCACAATATATATATATATATATATATATATATATATATATACATACATAACTTTGAGAAGATAATTCGCTTCTAACTCTTTTACTTGAAACAACAAACTATACGTCACAGCCAAAGCACTGGTGAAGACGCCAAATTGTCTTGCGTCGAAAGCGAATTAAAACCTACATAGAAACATCCGACGACAGCGTCATTCGAGAGCTTCCGACGGACTGACGACAGTGACGACGCGTGTCACGGGGGAGGGGTGCGGTGAAAAGCGAGTACAAGTGGCTGAGAGATAGAATCGGTGCCTAATCCTCGTTAATCGATTCAGAACAATTTTGAAATGTTTTTTTTTTTGATAAAATAAATAATATTTGCGTATGGAACTAAAGAGCCGCAGCTTCAAATCCAAAGAGCCGCATGTGGCTCGCGAGCCGCAGGTTGCCGACCCCTGCCCTGGGGTAAAACCTGAGAACCTTTCTGCCTAGCCTGACACTGACTTTCAATTAGGCTGAAGTATTTATAAGTGGCCAGGCAATGCTTGGGTTTCTCATCAGAAAACTATTATTAATTTGGTAACAACTGTCAGGGTGTAACTCACAGAATTTATAATAAATATGCCAATACAGAATAACATACAATTATTTGTTTGGTTGTCTTACATTGTATTTAAAAAAAGTTACCATTTTTGTGTCCCAGTATACTTCTTATGACCGGCAAAAAGCAAGACGTACCTGGGTTATACTCTGGAAGCTGTGCTTGGTAATCGGAGCCCACTCTGATCATAGTATCTAATAAAAAAACAGGAGAATAGGTTTAAAAAAAATTAACACCTGAATGAAACCTAACATGAGAGAAAGAAGTTGGCTAGAAGTTTGGGCCACACAAATATCTAGGAATTTCCAACTGTTTTTAGGTACCAGGAATACATATCATCCCTGCATCAAACACAAAATCTATTTATCAAGCAGTGAATCCATCATTCTCCAAAACTTTTGTTGGTAGAGAATCTTCCCGGTTCATGTGTTTTTAACGGCAGTGACTGATTCGCTGCAAGGGTATGTTGTGGCAAATATCCGATTCACGGCTTTGTAAACAGACCCCAAAATGTGTAGCTCCAATGAAAGTTTGTGAGGAACAGAAATCTAGACAGGTTTCCCAACTTGGCGTGTGCAGAGACTATAGACCTAGTGCCATAAATTGCTTGACTGTACAGTATAACTACCCTCTTATCTCTAGTATTTTTAAGTTTAAATGTCATATATATCTGCAGGAAACATGGAGACAATATCTCATTATTTTCTATACAAAATAAAGCACAAAACAGAACAGTGATGCAAAATGTTTTATAGGCTACAGGTTAACATTTATATATAAACTATACTTGGTGTAGTATATAATAATATACTTGCCATAGTTTTCAAAGGATTGTTTCCTTTTCAAAAAACACAGGGGACGAAGGGAGAGAGAGTGGGGAAGGAAGAAAAGGAAGAGAAAAGAATTGAAAGAAAAGAAAAATAGAGAGATACTAGTAGTGGCAGCAGCAGATGGAAATAAGCCACATGAAGAAGGAAGAGCAGAAAATGTTTTATGGACAATGATGACGGCCAATAGTACAGGTACAGGTACAGGTACAGGTAGGAAAAAGTAAGTAATGAGCTAGCTACAGAATTGATGGCTTAAACTAGTAAAAACAATAAAGGGCATTGGCATTGTAATGAGTAAAGAAGTATTGAAGTAGAGCTGGAGAATATGAAGCTGAATGATACTGACAAAACTATTCAATCAGTAATGCAGAATCTCCACTGCATTGGAGAAATAACCTGAACCAATGAGAGTGGTGAAGGATGGAAAATAAAGCTGACAGAGGGGAACTATGTTAAAGTGATCCTACCATTAATAAATATATTATTATCCATACATGGAATTGGAGTTTACATATATAATTCTCCTACTCTGGGCAAAAAATAGCCCACAACTCAAGCTCCTGGTAGAGGCTCCCCTGGGTTAAATTATTGAAAACCTCATTCAACCCACTTCCTATGAGCCCAGGATGTCAAGGGTCTGTCCCCAACTCCCAGATTAAATTCAGAACAGAGGAGAATCATGTTATCACATGGGACTGCCCATCATTAGGGGTCCTCCACATGGGGTTAAATAGGAGACCCAACCCTAAAGTTGGGCTTTATTTAGTTAAAAAAAATACTGGAGTTCTTCCAGAGGTTGCTAAGAGTTCCTTGAACAATGAGCAAATTGCACCACTGACACCAGTGATCTATTTTGGTATCTGTAAGGGTGGAATTCTTCCCACTAGCCAACAACATAAGAGGCATTCTTCCTATTGCTGATCAAGCTAATATACCATGAATTTGGCACATTATAAATATCAGCAGGGTTCCCTGAGACCTGAACCTTATTTCAAGGGTTTTCCCATGGTAAAACGTTGGTCTACAATATTGTGTATAATACTTTTCTAAAACAAACCTGCACAAAGAAATCTTGGTTGCAACATTCAATAATGAAAGGGGGGGTTCAGTTTGAGGAAAAAAAGGAGCATACTGGCATTTTCTACTTTACTTTCTTTCCTGTAAGCAGCTTTGGGTGCTCTAAAGAACATTCCATTCCCTTCCAAAAAAAACAAGAACATTACAGTAGAAAAGAGGCACTGCATGAGCAGCAATAATAAAGACAGGGTGGAGAGTACCAAAAGGCTTATTTTTCCAGAAAAGGTAGGGACTTTCAAAAATTCAGTGCAATATGTAGTGCAAGATATGGAAATATTCATGTTCTTAAAATATCTTTTCCTTCAGACATTGAAAGCCATGTATAATGATTTTGTGTAGAACGCCAACTTTCGCCTTTATTAACTAGGCAATATGTATGATAATTATCTGTTATCAAAAATTTTCCAACATACAGGAAAGCCTTTGTAAAGTGCCCACAGACAGCCTGGTCTTCCAGACCTGTCTCATGCTTATTAGACACTGAATGTCTATAGGCACTTTAAAGACAAAGAGAACACACACTAGACATGAACAAAGAAAAACAGCGTCGCACTGGATGTAGGATATCAAGTATTAGGAAAATCAAAAAAAAAAGAAAAATTAAAAAAAATTGTTTATAATGAATGAAAGATGCATAGAGAATGGACAAAAGACAATGTTTATATAAGGGATAATTAACTTTTGAAAACTTAGAAAGATAGTAAAAAAAAAAAATATATAGTCGGATGACCAGCTGTCTAACACAGATGGATAAGGAATAATTCACTGGCGCACTAATAATAATGACGAATAATTCCTAACTGTATTGTTAAAAACGGCTAAGCAAGATTATCAGCCTGAAGTGTCTCTAGATGAGACTCATTAGAATATTTCCACAACTGCAGCTCTTGGCCCAGTTCATGGCAGAGAATCACATGATATTCGCTGGAACAAGATTCTGCCACAGTACCAAAGCAAACCCCTAATTACATCCAGAATCACAAGGGCAAATCTTAAACATCATGAGAAACAAAAGCCCCCAGTTTCCCTACCATTAGAAAGTAAGGAAACCTTCAATGCTATTTATGTTAGGAGGGCACAAATCTCTGCTTCTGAATTCTGTAGGACAACATCTCTTTGGCTTGAGCCAGGTAGACATATACTACATGTACTTCTGTAGGGTACCATTCAAGTTCATGTCTGGGCATAAAAACAATTATTGATAAACTATGCACTATCCCTTTAAAAACTAAAAAAGTACAGCACAAAATACCCAGTGAGATGCTAAAAAATCCGCTCCTAGCTTCCTGTTTGAGCTGACATTGTCTGCCACTGTAAAATCCCAGGCATTGTTGTCAACCATACCCAGTTTCCTTTTATAGACTACAGAGTACTCTCATATGGGGGAGATGTTTTATAGTTCAGAAGGAACACGTGAGACTGGACTGATAATGCTGCTTGAAAGTTCAGTGCTGACAATCACTATATTATAATCAATCACATAGTTGCTATTTGTTTGACTGATAAAATATAAAAATTATGTGTTACAACGGCTAAAGATTTTAGTAATTCAACAACTCAACTCAAATTCAAGTAACTTCAACAGGCCATATTTACAGACTGTCCTGTGGAAACAATAATGCCTGATCTCAAAATACAGTTGTCATTCTCTGCCTATCAGTTTGTTTGCTAGTTGCAGACAGTTAGTCATGACTCTTTAGTCAGTTTAGAAGATTAGAATGCCCTCCAAAGACCCTTTGTTGATCACTTCCAGTAGGAAGCGGCCTCATCACCAGGAAGTGACATAGGCACACACATTTTTTGCAGTCTTTCTCCCAGGCACATGGAACTTTGGTGGAACAGCAGAAAGCAGAGAAAAAAAGCATTCCATTTGTTTCACAGTCTCAACGAATGTAAAGAGAGTTGTACAAGGAAAGGAGGGAATGGATGGGAGGACTTTAGGTTGGGATCTGCAGTCAGCAAGCAGTCCAGGTGAAGAGCTATGCACTTCAATTTTGCATTTACAAACGTTTCTAAGGTACTTTTTACAACCCAACCTTAAACCTGTGAATGTAAAGCCAAAGTGATTTTTGTTTTTAGTGGTGGAGTCCAGAAGGGTAAACACATATTAGGTTTGTTCTGCTTGGAACAGTACACAAAAATGAGAGTAAATCCTTACAAATTAAACCGAATTCCAATGTAAGAGTTGTCAAAACTATCATAGGAACATACACAGATCAGCCAAAACATGCAAACCACCTGCCTAACCTTGTGAAGGTCCCCCTTGTGCTCCCAAACAGCTCTAACCAATCAAGGCATGGAATCCATAAGGTCCTGAGGTATCCAGTGGCATTTGGAACTAGGAACTAACAAATCACTGAAGGCTTAATAGACACAGACTGTTTTCCACTTCTGATCCAATAAAGTCTGATCAAATCTGGAGAAAAAAAAACCAGCTGCAGGTGAGAAATGGCAAAAGAGGGAGGGGCTGGTGGGAGTTGTGGCTGCTGCTAGGATTTTTGGGTTTCCAGACACATTGGATGTGTTAGTAAGTAGCAATCGAAAGCATGCATGGGGCCTGATTTATTAAAGCTCTCCAAGACTGGAGTAGAAGACTATCATAGGTAAACCTTGGTGAACCAACAAACCTGGAAATACTTAAAAATCATTTGCTGTTAGTTTGCAAATATTTTCTGTACTGGACCAGATCCATACCAGGTTTGCTGGATAACCCAGTTTCTTCCATGATAGTCCATCTTCACCAGTATTGGAGAGCTTTATTAAATGTGGCCCATTGTGCTTATGAACATTCTGTCAACTCCAATTGGTCAATTTCCAATGAATTACAATTGGTCAATTACCAACTGGAAAACTAATCAGCTTGGTCCGTTGATCACAGACATCCTTAGGTCCTCATTGTAGGCACATTCAGCAGTGAGCAAAGGTTGCCACAGGCACTCCAGTAAGTGTCTAGGCAGCACGTTGTGATGCACTATGTGTTGTAACATCTCTCTTCTGTCAATATTATTATTATTATTACACAGTATTTATATGGCACCATCATATTATGCTTTTTTTGGCTTTTTAATAGGTTTTTCATTATTTTGTGTTACAGTAGCTCTTCCATGGGATTAGACCAGATATGCTAGTCTTCCAACCATGATATGCATCAATAAGCATGGTCTACCAATAAGCTGTTGCCAGTTAACTGGATAACTTTACGTAGACCACTTGGGTAGGTACTGACCACTGTATACCAGGAATACCTGCTGTTTTGGAAATAACTTGTCCAGTTGTCTATCCACCACAATTTGGCCCTTTTCAAAGTTACTCCTTATGCTTGCCCATTTTTCTGCTTCCGCAACATTACCTTCTGGAACTGATTGTTGACTGTTTACATGTTCACTTAAAGCCTAATATATTCCAGTACCTAAGAGTTTACTAGATAATCAATGTTGTTTACTTTACCTGTTAGTGGTATAAAGGATTTGGCTGATCAGTGTAAGTCTTCTTTTGAGATATATTTCCTTACTTTTTGCCAACTTATTATAGACCTAACAGTAACAGTAGACCTAACATAGACCTAAAAGTAGCCGAAATAGGTTCAAACTGATTGAAGTCAAAATAAACCCTCACCAATACTGTAATGCAGTTCGGGTGCTAATACCATAAGTATCGAGCTCATACCTTAACTGCTCAATGCTGCACCAAGGGTTAAAATTCCCTGTACCTGGAGCCACAAAGGGGACTTGTACCACAGCTCCCCCACAATGGATGGCTATGGTTATGGTTGACTCGCCATGTAGATGATGGACTCTCGACTCAAGCCCAATGTTCCAATCAACAATGATTCTGCTCCCTAACAGAAATAGTTTTCAGGGATCATACACAGACCTAGTTACTAGACCTTTACATCCCCTACATATAGTATATACAGAACTGATATCTCAAGATTCCAACCTTTCGGTAAACCTAAAGGCAGCAGATAGCTTACAATGCATCTCCATTTCAGCTTGTTTGTCTGATCAGCCCAAGTCTAAATATTTATTAGATAATTCAGTCACAGAGATCTGCCTATTCATGATCCTATCCCTTGAAATAATTTACATTACCAAAACTATTTCTAAAGCCAATTTGTTGGTATTCAGCAGGAAAAATGCCCCTTACTTTGGAGGTCTGGGAAGAATGACCAATAAAAATATGGAGCTAGCTCCGCCATGTGGCGTTAACCATGGAGCTATGCAGGGATCAATAAATAGAAGGTCAATCAGCTATAGCTCAAGGAACTACCAGCAACTTTTAGAGGAACACTCGGTTTCCACTCATGGCCATCAAAAATTTCTGGGCCCCATACTAGATAAACTTCCTAGGCCCCCCTCCCTCGTGTTTTAAAGTTTCAGCATTGCAAAAGTCAAGTTCTTTTGGTCAGGGCCCTGTACAGAAGTAACCCGTGTCCCTCACACTTACCGTACTAACTAAATACTGTAGTTGTGCCAAGGAGACTTCTCAAAGTCCGGTTTATTCTGGATCCAAGGGAAAAAATCCAATGATATAACCATTTCCCATGCCAATTACATTTAAGGCATGACTCTGGAGAGAATTCTCAAGTTGCTGTCAGTTTTTTGCTGTCAATTCTCAAGTTGCTAGAAAAAATGTCAGCTCTGAACAGAAACATTCAAGTCTTTTAATGGCCGGATGTGATAATGGATCACATAGGTTGTACCATGCGAACTGCTAATCTAAATGGATACTAAGATGTCACCATTCACAGTTGTAAAGGACAGAAGGGTTTAATTCCACCTAAAAATTCGTGTAGCAACAACATCTTTCACAGCATTTTACAGACTATAACAACATCTTTCACAGCGTTTTACAGACTACATCAAAAATGGAACCTACTGCCCCTGAGAAGAGCTCACAATCCAATTAATGTCTATTGCAGCATTTCTCACCTAGGGTTTCTCCAGAGGTTGCTAGAGGCTCCTTAAGCAATGAGCAGTTTGTGACTTTCTGGTCAGTTTAAGTGATACCAATGATCTTTTTTGGCTATCTATAAGGGTGAAATTCTTCACAATGGCTGGCAATGTAAGAGGTATTCTTCCCAATGACCACTGTGCTATATCCACAGCGATATAGTAATGATAGTAGGGGTTCCCTATGTATAAAAAGGTTGAGAAATGCTCTAATGTCTCTGCCATAGTCCAGGACCATTTTTTCCCAGTAGGAGGAAACCGTAGTGCCTGGAGGAACTCTGACAAACATGGGTAGAACACACATAAACAAGAATATATAAGACTGGTGGCCTTTGTACTTTCACAGAATGCCAATATCTGGTCTGTACACCCACCTTTTTTATCTTTCTCGCTATATATCCAACCCTAAATGCTTACCCCTTGGTGCTTCATCCTCACTGAATTCCTCTTCAGAATGGCTGTCGGATTTGGTCCTCTTGCGAGCATTGCTGCTGGAGGAGCCCAGAGGTTTCTCCACAACTGGTGGCATTCCTTACTCCTTCAGCACTTCCTAAAAGAAAACTAACACACATATACACAAGAGAAACATCAAATGTAAGAAGCAATCAAAAAAAAAAACATCATTTAATAACCAAAAAATAAAACAATGCCTTTTTTTTTGGCTATAAAGCGGCGGTCTATTTAAATGTACCCGAGGCGCTGAAATCCTTGGCAGCAAACAGGATAAAAAAATAAATAAATCTGATGGAATAGTAAGGCAAGGTTGGCAGAAAAAAAATCACAATTCCAATTTAGAAAAGAAAAAAATCAAATTGTTAGGAAGGAACATGTAGCCTATGTGTGTTTGATGAGCACAATGAGAGCCGAGACACTGTTAGGAATAAAGGGATGAGACTTCCAGGATTTGGAAGTGCTGGAGCCGCGAAATAGATGTACCTGTAGTTCTGCCTTTGTGTAAGAGGTGCAAAGTTGTAAGAGTGAATGTATCCCTTGGAAGGTGGCACAGGGCATAAGGTGAATGATCGGAGATACAGAAAGTATCAAAGCGAATGTGAGTCCAGCGGTTACCGGTGCAATACAATGAGAGCTAGCCACACACAGGCAGCCTGCTCAGGAATATAGATCCGGCAGAGCCGACTCACGTCCCGGACACATCACTCCGCTGCCTAGACTGCTCTATGTACAGCTGCCGGCATCACCCAATGTGACCTCCCCTTCCCCACTGCCCTCTGATTTTGTTTAAGACTTGGTAACTTTTATTCTATGGATAGTGGAACAATCGACAGTCGACTCACACCCGGATAAAAATCGCACCACTGTGTGCTCAAATCGTGCGCCGCACATCGACCTCCCCGCCCCCTTTTTCCACCCTTGTGTTCCCAGAAAATATGTATATGTGCACGGGGTATTTCGAATCACATCTCATCATTATCTAATCTTTATTTGGGTATAATGTCTGACATTCCCCATCCTTGTATCCTTCCCCTGCCGGGAATATAGGGATATACATCGCACACTCCATAGGAACTATTTGATGTGGAGGAGACATTAACTCTTGTCGGCTGTGTCCTAGCGCCACTGCGGGCCAGATGTCCTGGGATGTGAGGGCAGCGCGGTCTGCTGTGCCCCCCCCCCCCCCCCATGGAAGGAAGCACAGATGGGGGCAGTATCCCATAGCAACCAGATGTATAGGTCATCTGCTCATTGTCTGCCATATTCCGTCATGGTGTGTAGTATACATCCGATCACATCAGCATACCTCCTTCTGTATAGAAGAATATAACACACAGGAGGAGACCCAACCACCATGGGATCGGATGTTCTGGGGGGGGGGGGGGTTACACGGCACACCCCATCATCAGAAACATTAGTCTGCAGCGTGAATGTAAAAAATAGGTGAATGATGGGGTAGAGGGTCGACTGCAGAGTTCATAAAGGTGAATGTGAGGGGGGTATGTGACTGCAAAGTATAAATATAAGATGGAAGGGAAACCCGAAATGAGGAGACACGGGGCTGCTAAGCCAATAAACACAAATGTGATGCTGGGGACACTTAGCTGCAGATGTGATGATGGGGGAGGGGGTTGCAAACTAAATGAAGGTAGTGTGATAAGGGGGGGGGATTTGTCTACAGACTAAAGCCACATAGGGGCACTTAGATTAGGGCACACAGATGGTGGGGGCACGTGGAATAGGGAACATAGATGGTAGGGGCACTTAGAATAAGGCACATAGGATGATGGTGGATATTTAGCTTCAGAATACATCAAAGCACAATACATAATGGGGGTTCATTTGGCTGCAGACTAAATTTAGCCACATCACAAAGGAGGCAACTCTATGCGGTAATAAATGTGCACCAGGGAGTTATGCTGGAGAGTGATACAGGCATGTGGTCCTGTAGTATTACACATGAAAATATTAGTCATGTGTGATCCTAGGGTATTATACTGCAAAGTATTTCAGGCACATGAGCTCCTGTAGTAATATACTACACAGTATTACAGTCATGTGTGATCCTAGGTTATTATACTACACAGTATTATAATCATGTGTGATCTTGGGGTTTTACAAGTCACATGTGTTCCTGGGGTGTTCTACTACACAGTATTACAGTCGTGTGTGATCCTCGGGTATTGCGCTCCAGTTTTACAATCATATTCGCCCCTTGGCAGTGAGCTTCAGAGAATCACAGGTTTTCTCCTGGCATTGTGCCCTAAAGAAACACAGTCACATGTGCTCCTAGGGCATTATACTACATTGTATTACAGTCACGTGTGTTACTGGGCTAGTAGGTTGAAGATTATTGCAATCACGTCCGCTTCTAGGGCGTTATACAGCAGAGTATTACAGTCACGTGTTCTCCTGGGGCATCATACTGCAGAGTATTAGTCACGTGTTCTCCTGGGGCATCATACTGCAGAGTATTAGGGTCACGTGTTCTCCTGAGGCATCATACAGCAGTCACCCCTCAGGGGGTCGCACATGGGATAGGTTGGCGACATATTGGACGCACACGGTGTGTGAAATTCTATCACAGCCATGTATAGAGAGACATGTAGAGAGCAGACACCACTGAACACTAAATAGGTGACTGAGAACTGTAGACACAAAAACATTCACTATTCTCAGAAACATTCACTACAGTTCAGGTGTGGTGAAACTAAGTCACCCAAAACAAAGCAGTGCTTGTCCCTCACGGTCCGCTTACATTTGCCCGACGCTTTGTGTATTGCCTCTTCCGGGCAGTACGTTCTGGTGTCACCTTTATATAACCTGTAATGCCCTTCTCCATACAATTATACCAGTTTAGAATGTACCCCCCCGCGTCCCCGCGTACTAAGGTGCCGGGTGATAACATGCTGCTGGCAACCCCTCCCCCCTCTCTCGACTCCACATTGTGCGATACGAGATTCTATAACCGGCAGCGCTGCATTCTGATTGGCTACCATGACTACTCAAGCCTGCAAGTGTCAGGACCCCATAAGGCTGCAGCTGCCCAAGGACGGGTCAATGGAACCTCACAGCAAGTCAAGCGAGGGCTGCATATCATGGATTAGTCTGTGTCTGGGATCATTTGTTCTTATTATCATGAAATGCAGGAAAGACTTCGATTATGTTTATGATCTGCCCCGATCTGTTCACTTGAGTGTTACATAAATGAGTCTGCCAGACTGAACTAAAGTGTACATTCAATGCAGATTTAATAATTTGATTGGATTTTATTCTGTTTATAATGTCCATCATTGTATTGATCAAATAAAAAGAAGAGTTTAACAAAGGGATATGTGATAAGTGCCGGAAGGAAACCGGTACACAGGCAAGGTGGAGGATGCCATTGTTCAAATTTAATTTATAAAATGCTGATTGCTTGGTTTTTAAACCCATTCTGCTCTAACATGGAACACATCTATGTTGCTCACTTCACTGTGACTTTCCAATCTGCTAACCTTCTGGATAGACTTCTAGCTCCATAAATTGCACTGCATATACCTACTCCCAGAAAAGGTGATTTATGCAAAATATATCTGCAGATGCTGCTGCATAGATCAATTGACCAAATAAGTCACAACACAGGAGGGTGTGTGTTTTTCAGTTTGTGTTCCCTTGCCAATGACAAACATGCCTTAGCCTTAAAGGCACTGAACAATGTTGCCAATTGGAGGTAACATACACTCTCCTTAGTCCATCAGATTTGCTGCAAAACATCAATCTCTTCCAGATATGGGGGGGGCATGTGATCTCTTACTGTGATACAGGGCTTGGGGCAATTAACAATTCTGTACACTTTTTACATGATGGAAAGGGTGATGTTGTCAAGTTTGTGTAAGTTCTGACACCATCAGACACAAAGGTCATGTTAGGTCTATAGGACAATGGGGCTTCAGGGGCTTGGTCATTTTGCTCTGAATGTGAAAAATCTTCATACTCCAATCCATGCCATAAAAGACTGAAAGAAGCACAACTTTGTAAAAAAAAATATATGTTTTTTGATAATTTAATTGGATGCACAATATCTGTAAAACATAAAATCAACCCCACAGGAGTTAAACCAATAATAGATATTAGAAGAAGAATAATATAATAAATACAACAAAATATCTGGCAAAAACCAGAAGATGTTTAATCCAGATTCTGGGTTCTAATCCAAACATTGTCATCAATGGTGATAAATCATGGAAGTGGTAAAAACAATGATGGTTTACCACTATTTAGGATTTACTTTAGAATTTCTGGAAAGAAAACTGTTTGCCAAAAAAAAAAAAATGCCCCTCTGCAAAAAAAAAGACTATTTAATGCTTACCTCCCGAAATGATAGGAAGTCCTAACTTGGACTCTGTTTCTTACCAAGAGCCATGGTTGCTGAATGATTATTAGTATTTGAAGCACTCTGGTATGTGTTAGGTTCCTGGTCCCCTGTATAGGGCATAGGGATGTAATAGCCAGAAGGAAGAAGCAAGGCGTGCAGCTGGCCACAAAAACCTGTTCCCGCCACTTCCTAAGACCCCCTGGCAGTGTAATAGTTTGTCCCACCTCTAGAAACTATCACTTTTACTGGAAAGCTTAGCCAGCATTAAAATGTGGAGAAAAATATAAGTAAAGGGATACTGGTCCTCTCGTGTCACTCTGTGGCTAGCACTCTTGCATTTGCAGTACTAGAGTCCCAGGTTCGAATCTTGGGCAAGACAATATCTGTAATATATCTGACAATATCTGTAATAATATAAAACTCCATACAATATGGAGTTTGTATATTCTTTCTGAGTTTTCTTCTGGCACTTCAGTTTGTTTCAAACATTCCTAAACATGCTGTTAGGGTTTTTGACTTGTCCCCAAAACTGTGGACTGTGCTATTGAAATGGCTAAGGTAGGGACAGTAGACTGTGTGTCCCTCTGGGGCACAGTTAGTGACAAGACTCATGTAAACATGGCTCTTTATAAATACAAGATAATAATAATACATTCTCTGTATTTCCTGCCCACATAGGGGGTAAGTCATCATTCAGGCTTGGCTCACAATACACTGACAATAAGTGGAGCTCAGACATCTCGGACAGCTTACATGAGCAACACTCAATGTAGGAAGAATGTCCTCTCCCACCAAGAAGGAAAAGGAAGCTACCATGAAATCACTGGACCATCTGGAAAAGTATAGCAAAAAGGCATGTATAGAGTATTTAATAATAAAAACCTGGAAGAAACTGAGTTTCACTTTAGCTGACCTGAATCCTAAATTCATTTGCATCATTAGTATTTAATTTTAAACACTATAAAAAAAGCAATTAACAGTGACTAGATGAACGCTTTTACATCAACACAAGAAATATAACATTACAAATATATCTGCCTGCAAATGCCTGTAAATTTCAGTTTTTGACACTCAATATCTTTATGGAAATTAATAGATCTGCAGAGCTCATAATGAATAGAAAGGAGGATGCAAGAAGAAAGACTGCCAGGCTAGTGTGGGCAACAACAGTGTCAAAAAAACATAATGAGTGTGGGTGCTGCTGAGTTAAAGGCTGGCATATGAATTGTAAATTAGTAGGCATCCAGAAACAACAGAGACTGGTTATCACGACACCTAGGTTAGATTTGGGCTGGCAAAAATAATCATATAAATGTGTAAAAACCTGACCATATGAACTAAAATCGGACTATTCTGCCCTGATCTGAACTCCAGTGGTTTTGTGTCACTACATTATCTCATGGGTATCATACCTGACAATGATCAATGCAGAATTAATAGTAAGCACCATAAAAATCCAGTGAAGACACGATCAGGACACAGATAATACAGGGGTATAGGGAGACATAATTAGAACACAAATATTACACGGGGTAAAAGGAGACATGAGTAGAACACAGATTTTACAGGGGGTATATGGAGACATGATCAGGACACAGATATTACAGGGGATATATAGAGACATGATCAGGACACAGATATTACAGGGGGTAAAGGAGACATGAGTAGAACACAGATATTACAGGGGGTATATGGAGACACGATCAGGACACAGATATTACAGGGGGTATAAGGAGACATGATCAGGACACAGATATATTACAGGGGGTATATAGAGTCATGATCATGGACACAGATATTAGGACACAGATATTACAGGGGGTATAAGGAGACATGATCAGGACACAGATATATTACAGGGGGTATATAGAGTCATGATCATGGACACAGATATTACAGGGGGTATAAGGAGACATGAGTAGAACACAGATATTACAGGGGGTATATGGAGACATGATCAGGACACAAGATATATTACAGGGGGTATATAGAGTCATGATCAGGACACAGATAATACAGGGGGTATAAGGAGACATGATCAGGACACAGATATTACAGGGGGTATATAGAGCAGTGTTTTTCAACCATTTTTGAGCCACGGCACATTTTTTACATTAAAAAAATCCTGCGGCACACCACAAATCAAAAGTGTTACAAAATTACACTTTGTAGCTAATTCTCGCCTCTAAAAATAAACAAGGCGCTTGAGCTACCTACTGCCACCCACTGACATGGAAGAGTATTACATTACTCTGCCAGTCACTACAGCACAGGCACTCGACAATGGTAATTGGATAATATCCCATGGTACACCTGAAGATCTCTCACGGCACACAAGTGTGCCACGGAACAGTGGTTGAAAATCACTGATATAGAGTCATGATCAGGACACAGATATTACAGGGGGTATAAGGAGACATGAGTAGAACACAGATATTACAGGGGGTATATGTAGACATGATCAGGAAATAGATATTACAGGGAGTAGATGGAGACATGATCAAGACACAGATGTTACAGGGGGATATGGAGAAATGTTTAGGACATATAATATTACAGGGGGTATAGGGAGACATGATCAGAACACAAATATTACGGGGGTTTATGGAGACATGATTAGAACACAGGATATTACATGGGGTATATAGAGATATAATTAGGACACAGATATTACAGGAGGTAAATGGAGACATGATCAGGACACATATTATTACAGAGGGTATATGGAGACTTGAGTAGGACACAGATATTACAGGGAGTAGATGGAGACATGATCAGGACACATATATCACAGGAAGTAAATGGAGACATGATCAGGACACAAGGTATTACAGGGGGTATATGGAAACATGATTAGGATGCAGATATTACAGGGGTATATGGAGACATGATCAGGACACATATAATTACAGGGGGTATATGGAAATATGATTAGAACACAGATATTACAGGGGGATATGGAAACATGATCAGGATACGGATATTACAGGGAGTAGATGGAGACATGATCAGGACACAGATATTACAGGGAGTAAATGGAGACATGATCAGGACACAGATATTACATTGAGTAAATGGAGTCATGATCAGGACACAAGATATTACAGGGGTATATGGAGACATGATCAGGACACAAGATATTACAGGGGTATATGGAGACATGATCAGGACACAAGATATTACAGGGGGTGTCTGGAGACATGATTAGGACTCATTTAATTACAGAGGGATATGAAGAGATGATCAGGACACAGATATTACAGGGAGTAAATGGTGACATAATCAGTACACAGATATTACAGGGGGTTTATGGAGACATGATCAGGACACATAATATTACAGGCGTATTTGGAAACATGATTAGGACACAGATATAACAGGGGGTAAATGGAGACATGATAGGGACAAAGATATTACGGGGGGATATAGAGACATGATTAGGAAGCAGATATTAATTAACCTCTGGTCCCAGGGATCGTAATGATTTCCTTGATCTTCCAATGGTTTCGCGAAATGGGTTTGCCGAGGACCCATCGGAAGTTTGAGAAAGTTTTTGCGAGAATACCTGAGGCATTCCCGCTCATCCCTAATAATTAGGACACAGATATTACAGGGGGTATATGGAGACATAACTAGGAAACAAGATTTTACAGGGGGTATATTGGAAACATGATCTGGACACCAATGTTACAGGGGGTATATGGAGACATGAGTAGGACACAAGATATTACAGGGGGTATATAGAGACATGATTGGGACACAGATATTACAGGGAGTAAATAGAGACATAATCAGTACACAGATATTACAGGGTGTAAATGGAGACATGATCAGGACTCAAGATTTTACAGGGGGTATATGGAAACATGATAAGGACACATAATATTACAGGGGGGTATGAAGACATGATCAGGACACAAATATTACAGGGGGATATAAAAGTCATGATCAGGACACAGATATTACTTGGGGTATAAGGAGACATGAGTAGAACACAGATATTACAGGGGGTATATGGAGACATGATCAGGACACAGATATTACAGGGGTATATGTAGACATGATCAAAACACAGATATTACAGGGGGTATAAAGAGACATGAGTAGAACACAGATATTACAGGGGGTATATGAGGACATGATCAGAACACAGATATTACAGGGGGTATATGGAAAAATGATCAGAACACAGATATTAGAGAGGGATATGGAGAAATGTTTAGGACATACAATATTACAGGGGGTATAGGGAGACATGATCAGAACACAAATATTTCAGGGGGTAAATGGAGACATGAGTAGAACACAGATATTACAGGGGGTATATGAAAGCATGATTGGGACACAGGATATTACATGGGGTATATAGAGATATAATTAGGACACAGATATTACAGGGGGATATGATGACATGATCAGGACACATGAATTACAAGGGGTATATGGGGACATGTTCAGGACACATAATATTACAGGAGGTATATGGAGACATGATCAGAACACGTATTATTACAGGGGGTAAATGGAGACATGATCAGGACACAAATATTACAGGGAGTAAATGGAGACATGATCAGGACACAGATATTACATGGAGTAAATGGAGACATGATCAGGACACAAGATATTACAGGAGGATATGGAGACATGATCAGAACACAAATATTACAGGGGGTATATGGAGACATGGGTAGAACACAGATATTACAGGTGGTATATAGAGACATGAGTAGGACACAGATTCTACAGGGGGTATATAAAGACATGATCAGAACACAGATATTACAGGGGGTATATAAAGGCATGATTAGGACACAGATATTACAGGGGGTACATGGATACATGATTAGGACACATAAATTTACAGGGGGATATGAAAAGATGATCAGGACACATATATTACAGGGAGTAAATGGTGACATAATCAGTACACAGATATTACAGGGGGTTTATTGAGACATGATCAGGACACATAATATTACTGGCGTATTTGGAAACATGATTAGGACACAGATATAACGGGGTAAATGGAGACATGATAGGGACGCAGATAAAACAGGGGGATATGGAGACATGATTAGGAAGCAGAAATTAATTAACCTCTGGTCCCAGGGATCGTAATGATTTCCTTGATCTTCCAATGGTTTTGCGAAATCGGTTTGCCGAAGACCCATCGAAAAAGACCCATCGCAAAAATTTTCGCGAGAATACCTGAGGCATTCCCGCTCATTCCTAATAATTAGGACACAGATATTACAGGGGGTATATGGAGACATAACTAGGAAACAAGATTTTACAGATGTATATTGGAGACATGATCTGGACACAAATGTTACAAAGGGTATATGGAGACATGAGTAGGACACAAGACATTACAGGGGGTAAATGAATACATGATTAGGAAACAGATATTACAGGGGGATATGGAGACATGATCAGAACACAAATACTACAGGGGGTATATGGAGACATGAGTAGAACACAGATTTTATAGGGGGTATAAAGAGACATGATTGGGACACAGACATTACAGTGAGTAAATGGAGACATAATCAGTACACAGATATTACAGGGTGTAAATGGAGACATGATCAGGACACAAGGTTTTACAGGGGGTATATGGAAACATGATAAGGACACAGATATTACAGGGAGTAAATAGAGACATAATCAGTACACAGATATTACAGGGAGAAAATGGGGACATGATAAGAACATAGATATTACAGGGGTATCTGGAGACATGAGTAGAACACATATACTACAGGGAGTAAATAAAGACATACTCAGTACACATATATTACAGGGGGTATATGGAGACATGATAAGGACACATAATATTACAGGAGTATAGGGAGACATGATTAGAACACAAATTTTACAAAGGGTATGTGAAAACATGATTAGGACACAGATATAACAAGGGGTATGTGGAGACATGATTAGGACAAAGATATTATAGGGAGAAAATGGAGACATGATCAGGACACATATTACAGGTAGCAAATGGAGACATGATTAGGACACAGATATAACAAGGGGTATATGGAGACATGATTGGGACACATATATTACAAAGGGGATATGGAGACATGATCAGGACACAAATATTACAGAGAGTAAATGGAGACATGATCAAGACACACAGGGGGGTATTTGGAGATATGATCAGGAGATATAAAATTACAGGGGTATAAGGAATTATGATTAGGACACAGATATAGCAGGGGGTAAATAGAGACATGATTAGGGCACATATACTACAGGGGGATATGGAGAGATGATTAGGACACAGATATTACAGGGAGTAAATGAAGACATGATCAAGACACATAATAGTACATGGGGTATATAGAGATGTGATCAGGACACATAATATTACAGGGAGTATATGGAAACATGATTAGGATGCAGATATTACAGGGGTATATGGAGACATGATCAGGACACATAATATTACAGGGGGTATATGGAGACAAGATTAGGATGCAGATATTACAGGGGGATATGAAGACATGATCAGGACACAAATATTTAGGGAAGTAAATGGGGACATGATTAGGCCACAAAATATTACAGGGGGTAATGTGATAGAGGAGATGTGATAAAGAAGCAGATAATATATGAGTATATGGAGCCATAATCAAGACACATATAATTACAGGAGCATATGGAGACGTGATCAGGACACTGATTTTACAGGGAGTAGATGGAGACATAATCAGGACACAGATATTTAGGGGGGTATATAGAGATATGATCAGGACACACATATTTCATTGGGTATATAGAGACATGATCAGGACACATATTGCAGGAGGTATATGGAGACATGACGAGGACACAGATATTACAGGGAGTATATGGAGACATGATCACGGCACATAATATTACAGGGAGTAGATGGAGACATGATCAGGACACAGATATTACAGGGGGTATATGGAAACATTATTAGGATGCAGATATTACAGGGATATATGGAGACATGGTCAGGATGCATAATATTACAAGGGGTATATGGAGACATGACCAGAACACAGATATTACAGGGGTATACAGAGACAAGATTAGGATGCAGATATTACACGGGGATATGAAGACATGATCAGGACACAGATATTGTAGGACACAATACTCCCTGTAATATTTGGTTCCTGATCATGTCTTTATTTACCCCATGTAATGTCTGTGTCCTGATCATGTCTTCATTGACTCCCTGTATAATCTGTGTCCTGATCATCTCTCCATATCCCCCTGTTGTTGGAGACATGATCAGGGCACATAATATTACAGGGGGTAGATGGAGACATGAGTAGGACACAGATGTTACAGGGGGTATATGGAGACATGATTAGGATGCAGATTTTGCAGGGGGTATATGGAGACATCATCAGGACACAGATATTACAGGGCCAAAATGGGGACATGATCAGGACACAGATGATAATGGGGGTATATGAAGAAAAGAGTAGGACGCAGATTCTACAGTGGTACATGGAGACATAATCAGGACACATAAAATTTCAGGGGGATATGGAGACATGATCAGGACACAGATATTTCAGGGGGATATGAAGACATGATTAGGATGCAGATATTACAGGGGATATGAAGAAATGATCAGGACACAGATTTTACAGGGCGTATATGGAGACATGATCAGGATACATAATATTACAGGGGTATTTGGAAACATGATTAGGACACACATATAATGTGGGGAATATGGAGACATCATCAGGACACAGCTATTACAGGGGGTATATGGAGACCTGATCAAGACACATATTATTACAGGGCGTATATGGAGATGTGATCAGGACACATAATATTACTGGGAGTATGTAAAAACAAGCTTAGGACGCAGATATTACAGGGGTATATGGAGACATGATTAGGATGCAGATATTATAGGGAGTAGATTGAGACATGATCAGGACACAGATATTACAGGAAATAATCGGAAACATGATAAGGACACATATTATTACAGGGGGTATATGGAGATATGATTAGGACACATGATATTTCACGGGGAATATAGAGACGTGAGTGGGACACAGATATTAAAGGGGTAAATGGAGACGTGATTAGGATGCAGATAGTACAGGGGGATATGAAGACATGATCAAGACTCAGATATTACAGGGGGTAAATGGAGACGTGATTAGGATCCAGATAGTACAGGGGGATATGAAGACATCATCAAGACACAGATATTACAGGGGGTATATGGAGACATGATCAGGACACATATTATTACAGGGGATATATAGAGATGTGATCAGGACACATAATAATACATGGGGTATATGGAAACATGAGTAGGATTCAGATGATAAAGGGGTATATAGAGACATGATCAGGACACATATAATTACAGGGGAATATGGAGACATGATCAGGACACAGATATTACAGGGAGTAGATATTACAGGGATATGAAGACATGATCAGGACACAAATATTTAGGGAAGTAAATGGGGACATGATCAGGGCACATAATATTACAGGGGGTATAAGGAGATGTGACTTGGACACATAATATTACAGTGGGTATTTGGAAACATGATAAAAAAGCAGATAATATAGGGTTATATGGAGACATGATCAAGACACATATAATTACAGGAGGATATGGAGACGTGATCAGGACACTGATTTTCCAGGGAGTAGATGGAGACATGATCAGGACACAGATATTACAGGGGGTTATATGGAGATATGATCAGGACACACATATTGCATCGGGTATATAGAGACATGATCAGGACACATATTGCTTACAGGGGGTATTTGGAGACATGATTAGGACACATAGTGTTACAGGGGGTATTTGGAGACATGAACAGGACACATAATATTACAGGGGGTAAATGGAGATGTGAGTAGGACACAGATTTTACAGGGGGTATATGTAGACGTGATTAGGATGCAGATATTACAGGGGGATATGATCAGGAGCTTTAATATTACAGGGGGTATAAGGAATTATGATTAGGACACAGATATGACAGGGGGATATGGAGAGATGATTAGGACACAAATATTATTTGGAGTAAACGGAGATATGATCAAGACACAGATATTACAGGGGGTATTTGGAGACATGATCAAGACACATATAATTACAGGAGGATATGGAGACGTGATCAGGACACAGATATTACAGGGAGTAGATGGAGACATGATCAGGACACAGATATTACAGGGGGTAAATGGAGACATGTTTAGGACACACATATTGCATCGGGTACCTAGAGACATGATCAGGACACATATTGCAGGAGGTATATGGAGACATGACAAGGACACAGATATTACAGGAAGTATATGGAGACATGATCAGGACACATAATATTACAGGGGGTATATGGAGACATGATCAGGACACATAATATTACAGGGGGTATATGGAGACATGTATATGGAGACATGATCAGGACACATAATATTACAGGGGGTATATGGAGACATGATCAGGACACATATTATTACAGGGGGTATATGGAGACATGATTAGAGCACATATTATTACAGGGGGTTTATGAAGACATGATCAGGACACATAATATTACAGGGGGTATATGGTGACATGATTAGGATACAAATATTACAGGGGGTATTTGGAGACATGACTATGACACAAGATTTTACATGGGGTATAATGGAGACATGATCTGGACACAAATGTTACAGGGGGTATATGGAGTCATAATTAGGACACATAATATTACAGGGGGTATATGAAGATGCGAGTATGACACAGATATCACAGGGGGTATGTGGAGACATGATTAGGATGCAGATTTTACAGGGGGATATGAGGACATGAGCAGGACACAGATATTACAGGTAGTAAATGAAGACATGATCAGGACACTGATATTACAGGGGGTATATGGAGACATGATCAGGACACATAATATTACAAGGGATATATAGAGATGTGATCAGGACCCATATATCTTCAGGGGGATATGAAGACATGATAAGGACACATCATATTACAGGGGTATATGGAGACATGATCAGGACACATAATATTACAAGGGGTGTATGGATACATGATCAGAACACAGTTATTACAGGGAGTATATGGATATATGATCAGGACATAGATATTACAGGAAGTAAATGGAGACATGATCAGGACACAGATATTACAGGGGGTATATGGAGACATGATCAGGACACATACTATTAAAGGGGGTATATAAAAATGAGATCAGGACACATAATATTACAGGGGGTATATGGAAACATGATATAGAAGCAGATAATATAGGGGTATATGGAGACATTATCAGAACACATAATATTACAGAGGGTATATGGTAACATGATCAAGACACAGAATATTACAGAGGGTAAATGGAGACATGATCAAGACACATAATATTACAGAGGGTATTTGGAGACATGATCAGGACACATAATATTACAGGTGGTAAATAGAGGCATGTTAATGAAGAGGATCAAGAACATATAATATTCCAAAAATATAATGATGGGTGGCACAGATAAAACAGTGAGTGAAGGACTAATGAATCGGAGACATATATAATTATAGATAGAATTGTGACAGGATCAGGAGCAATGGGCCTGATTTATTAAAATTCTCCCCAGCTGGAAAAGATACACTTTTTTCAGTGAACCTGGGTGATCCAGCAAACCTGAATTGATTTCTTAAAAATAATTTGCATTTCGATTGTAGGTTTGCTGGTTCACCCAGATTCACTTATGAAAGTGTATATTTTCTGGCCTTGGAGATTTTTAATAAATCAGGCCCAAAGATTTAATAGTGGGTATATGGGGAAAAGATAAGAGACACAGATATATCATAACAGTGAATATAATTGAGATGTGAGCAGGGACACAGGCATTGAAGTGGCTGAATGGAAACAAGAGTGCAACTAGAATAAATCAAGAACCCAGACATAGTGGGTAAATAAGAACAGGATCAAGAACATGGACATAAAAGAGATATCACAGATGGTAGAATGAAGACAGGATCAGGAACACAGATAAAATAGTGGGTGAATAAGAGAATGAATGTAGGGCACAGATATGAATGTAGGCAGAATGGGGACAGGATCAAGAACACATAAAACACTGAGCATATGGAGAAGGAATCAAGAACACAAATTATAGTATGGAGAAAAACAGATATATGTGGGTATATGAAGATAGAATCAAGAACCCAGATGTAATGATTGATGAACTAAGGAAGGATCAGTCACATCAATAATACAGTGGATATATAGAGACAAAGATATATTGTAACAGTAAACGGAATGGGAATGGGGTCAGGGACACAGACATTGCAGGGGCATAGAGAGTGATAGTGCTTATGGTGGTATGACAAACTCAAACATCCAATACATTCAGATTTGGGCCAGTAAGGGAAATTGAATATATCTTCAGGGACTCACTTTGTATTTAGTGAAGGCTACACCCAATTCCAGAAAAAATAAAGCACTAAGGAAGGTAACATTACAGTAAAAATTACTGAATATACCGTATTTTTCGGCGTATAAGACGCACTTTTTCTTCCCCAAAACTGGGGGGGAAAAGTTGTCCCCTTCTGATCACTCTATGCAATGATTGTCCCCTGCTGATCACTCTATGCCATTGATTCTCTCCTTCTGATCACTCTATGCCATTGATTGTCCCCTTCTGTTCACTTACCGGTAATTAAGTGTAGAGATCTCCGTTAGGGCAGGTATCTCCGTTAGGGCAGGTAACTCCGTTAGGGCAGGTATCAGCAGCGTGCTTCCTGGTTCAGAATCGCGGGGGCGCGTGTGCCGGCTTTTTACTTTCAGTTTGGCTCTGCACTGCAGCCAGGAGGAGACACGCGCTGCAGCCAGCATCAAGGAGACACACACGTGATAGGATATCGGGGGATGTCTTATTCACGGGTGAGTGTCTTATTTTAATTTTTTTTTAAAAAATCGGGGGTGGCTTATTTAATGGGGATGACTTAAAATCGGGGAAACACGGTACCATAAACAATGCATTAGTACCAAGAAGGATCAACATGAATTACATGCATTGCACCACCTTGGAGCTGAAAGTAGGGGTCCATAAATTGGGAAACATCTGGGGGGAGCTGAGAAATGGCATTACAATTATGTATTTGTGCAATGAAAGGCCGGTTCATAAAGGGGCTAAGTAAAATGTAAAATAAACAATATTTACAAAGAGAAAATAATAATATCCAGATCTAGATATTATGATTGACAGTTGGGGTATGCAGGGTGTAGTAATACTTCTGTAACACTACTGCACTTTCACAGAAAAGGACAAAAATAAGCCTCTAAGGAATAGTACTCTGCATAAAAAAAGTAAAAAAACTAGGATCATTTGATTCATTGGGCCTGATTTATCAAAGCTAATCAAGGCTGGGGAGGATACACTTTCATCTGTGAAACTGGGTGATCCAGCAAACCCGGAATAGTTTTCTTTAAAGTCATTTGGTATTTGCTAGCAATTTTTTTAAATCCTGGACCAGATCCATTCCAGGTTTGCTGGATCACCCAGCTTCATTGATGAAAGTGTATCCTCTCCAGTCTTGGAGAGCTTTGATAAATCAGGCCCATAAAGAAAAGAATTCTAGTTAAACTGGATGTGGTAGTTGAAGTGGAAAATTGGTTATTAGTAATTAGTCACATTTATTGCTGAAATCTACCAGTATGCTGGAATATTTAGCTAGCTATAAAGTTAAAATGCAATTCTACGTGCATTATCCATCACCATCATGTGTTTAATGGCTTAATAATTTTCATAAATAGGCTTTATTTATGCTTCAAAAATCAAAAACCTACATTAACCCAGAAATAAACTATTACCACTGAATACAATGATTTATTTTCCTTCTATCGTTACATTTTATAACCTACTTGCTAACAAAACACAATGAAAATGCCATTTTTCAAATTGAGAAAGCACTTCAGGGTAAATGCCACTCTTAAATGGCAAGCCTGTAAATGAATGCCCCACCCACTGGGTTTTTAAGGCGTCAAATGGCTCTTGTGTTAACTCAAAATGCCTACCCATAGACAGTTTTGTTTTGGCCTAATGGATGACATCAACATGGAGCTGAAACAGTGCTGTCCACGGGTAAGTGTTCTGAGTGAGTCAGAAAAGGCTGCATAATGTTTAAACCCCAGTGGGTGGTGAATTCATTTACCCACCTACCATGTAAAAATGGCATTTATTGAGAAATCCTCTACTAATGAAGAAGCTTCCTTGTACTGGATTTCACAGGAAACATTACCTTGAGACTTTCAACTGATTTGTAGTAGTCCAAATACAAGAAATTCTGTATATCTAATGAGGCTCGATTTTGTGCAGCTAGACAATACAGCAGGCTGCAATCATTAGAATGCAATATCAACATTTAAATTCAGATAGGCATAACTTGCCAAAATGCAGAATAGGAGCTATAATAGATTATCAATATTATTGGGCTGCACAGTGGCTCAGGGGTTAGTGCTCTTGCCTTTGCAGTGCTAGGTCCCAGGTTTGAATCCTGGCCAGAGCACTATCTGCATGGAGTTTGTAGGTTCTTCCTGTGTCTTTGTGGGTTTCATCCTAAAAACCTGCAGTTAGGTTAATTGGCTTCCCCCCAAAAATTGACCTTAGACTACATTTATGACTATGGTAGGGACATTATATTGTGAGCCCCTTTGAGGGACAGTTAGTGTCATGCCTATGGACTATTGTACAGCACTGAATAATATGACGGTGCTATATGAAAACTGTGTAATAATAATACCATTCTACATGATCCAGTTTAAAATCTAAACATTTAGATTTCCAACACAAACATAAAAAAAATGTTATTTTTATTTTTTTATGCAGGATCCATACAGTGCTCACCCAACAATTTTCTCTAATTAAATGGAAAATGTATTTATCTGTGATAGAATATCTATATGTGTGAAGTATATTACTATGTAAACTTAGGTGAGGTGTATTTGCAATATTTAAGGCAAATTTTTTTTTTTTTTACATCCATTTTGCATTAGATAAACCACATTAAAGTGGAGCTTCCAATTAATATACAGCACTTGACAAAGTGCTCACAATCTAATGTCCCTACCATAGTCATACGTCATTAACACAAGTTAAGGCCAATTCTAGGGAAAAGTCAATTTTTTTGACTGCAAAATTTAGGAATGTGAGTGGAAACCCACAGTATGAGAAGAACATCACATCTATACAGATAGTGTCCTGCCCAGATTTAAATCTGGGACCTCAGTTTCGCAAAGACAAAAATGTGACCCACTGAGCCACCCAGTGCAATGAAGTTTTAAAATAGTAACAAAGAACTCCGTAGGGTGGAGGGAAGCAAAGTAACAGTATTGCCAAATGTGTTTGTTAAACTTTTTGCTGATACCTATAGTAAGAAAATATAAGGTTTAAAAGCTCAGCAATATGTTCTTAATAATTAAGGCTTTTTCAAACTGGCTGTTCCGAGGTGGCTCACCTTTTTTAAATATATTTTGTATTTTATAATGTCAACATGGTCCAAATTCTACTTTTAAAAATTGATTTTATTTCTTATTTTTGTTCATATTTGTATTCAATAAAATTATTTAAAAAGCAAAATAAAATTATTGTTCTGAAATTTTTTTAACAAGAAAAAAACTAAAAAAACATGGTCATTGTACTGCCAGTGCTATAAAAAAAACATTGCAACTCTGCTAATGGCAGAAAGTCCACTTTGTGAAACACACAGCAGCTAAATAATGGCAACGCAACAGCTCTTTGCAGAACCTGTTTGGTGAATATAATATCCTAACTTCACTAAATTGATCACAGACACTTTAACAGCTTTTTGTACATGAGAATGAGCACGAACTTGAAGCAGGCATGTTTGGGAATTTATCTCCTGAATTACAAAGACATAAAAAAAAACTTTGTCATATTAGTAGGTAACAGATCATAAAAGTGGTGTGATAGTGGTGTGGAAAGGCAATAAAGCCATGAATTAAGTTTTGGATGCAAACTAATATATTAAAATGCCAAGCTATACATTTTGATAAATGTCCAGTACAAGTTTTATTCATAAGAGTTGTGAAACATACATGTCCACTCATTTGGGTGCTCACAGTCTCCCTTCTTCAGGGTAAACAATCATGTGATATGAAACAAATGACACAATACAAAAATATTAATTTGTGTATCTAGCGTTTTATACCTGCAGAGTAAAAGTTAAACCATTACATTGTGGGTAGGAATTACATTGCAGATTTTGGAGGCACATATTACCACATTAGAAGAAAATTCTAACTAAGGTAAATTTATTGAAGTCTTCGACTCTGGTTCAGACTTTGGGCCTGATTTGTTAAAGCTCTCCAAAGCTAGAGAGAATACACTTTCATCAGTGAACCTGGGTGATCCAGCAAACCAGGAATGAATTTCTTAAAAGTAATTTGCTATTTCATTCCTAGACTAGATCCATTTGCTGGAATTTGTTGCTTTGTTGCATGTCCCTTGAATGCAGTAACTGCCTGAAGTCTGACATTCTTGAACATCACCGGGTGCTGAGTTTCTTCCCTAGATGCTTTGCCAAGCCTTTACTGCAGCCACCTTGTTATGGAGGCTTGTCGTTTTACGTTTCTTCTTCAGCATATGGAATGCATTGAAATTGGTTTTGAATCAGGTGACTGGCTTGACCATTCAAAAATTTTCCAGCTGTAAGAAACTTCCACACAGGTTTAGCAGTATGTTTGGGATCATTATTTTGTTGCAGTGCTTTCCAATGAGTTTGGAGGCATTTACTGGAACTTGAGCAGATAAGACGTTTCTATACACCACAGAATTTACAGTGCAAACGCCATCAGCAGTTATATCATCCTTGAGGACAAGTATGCCAGTACCTGTGATAGCCATACATGCCCATGCTATATTAGCCCCATCACCATGTTTAACAGATTCGCTGGTATGCTTTGGATCTTGGTCAGTTATTTTCACCTACACACTATCCATTTACCATCACTTCGATACAGGTTATCTTGGTCTCATTCATCCATAACACCTGTTTCTAGAAATCTGCAGGGTTTTTTAAGGACTGATCTGAGCATGTAGGCCCCTTAAAGGATGTCGCTGGGTTGGTAACTGGGGATAAAGACAAAGCAGATTTACTAAACACTTTTTTTTAGTTCTGTGTACATGAAGGAAAATGGCAGAGCTCAAGTCCAAATTCATAACAGCAATGTCACTGCCACAAATGAGTCACAAGAATTGGTTCAGAATTGATATGATTGAGAAACAGCTGGGAAAAATTAAGGTTGACAAAGCACCAGGACCTGATGGATTACATCCACGTGTCCTCAAAGAGCTGAGCTCAGTTATTTCAAAGCCATTATTTCTAGAGACTCTTTGATCACTGGCAAGGTACCAATGGATTGGCGTAAAGCCAATGTGGTTCCTATCTGCAAAAAGGGAGCAAAGTCATTACCAGGTAACTACAGACCCGTTAGTTTAACGTCCATGGTTGGAAAGGGCTTAGAGAGTTTGATAAAGAGCCACATAGAGGAGTTTCTGCTAGAAAATAATATTATAAGCGATAGTCAGCATGGCTTCAAGAAAGACAGAAGTTGTCAAACAAAATTTTCTCTCTTTTTATGAGGAAGTAAGTAAACAGGTAGACAGTGGAATAGCAGTTGATATAGTGTACTTGGACTTTGCTAAACCATTTGACACTGTACCCCACCGACAGTTAATATGCAAGTTAGGGTTGATAGGTTTAGAAAAGTCAATCTGTAAATGGATAGAGAACTGGCCTAAAGATCGCATCCAGGGAGTTCTAATTATTGATCCATACTCTGAATGGTCTAAGGGTATTAGTGGTGTACCCCAGGGTTCAGTGTTGGAACCTTTACTGTTTAACATCTTCATAAATGATATAGATTTTGGGATTAAAAGTACCGTTTCTGTGTTTGCAGATGATACCAAACTATGTAATAATCTACAAGCAGACCTAAATGTACTGTTTGAATGGGCAGCCAAGTGGCAAATGACGTTTATTATAGATAAATGTAAAGTTATGCACTTGGGGGCTAACAACATGCATGAACCATACTGTCTAGGGGGAAAACATTTGGGGGAGTCAGAAATGGAAATTAATCTGGGGGTTCTGGTAGATCGTAGATTTATTAACAGCATGCAATGCCAAGCTGCAATATCTAAAGCTAGTAAAGTACTTTCTTGTATTAAAAGAGGAATAGACTGCAGAGATGGTGACATAATCCTGCCCCTGTATAAAGCATTGGTCAGACCACATCTCGAATATGCAGTCCAGTTTTGGGCACCAGTTCACAAAAAGGACATTGTTGAATTGGAGAGAGTGCAGAGAAGGGCAACTAAATTAATAAAAGGAATGGAGGAGCTCAGTTATGAGGAGAGATTAGCTGATCTGAATCTATTCTCCCTTGAGAAGAGACATTTAAGGGGGGATATGATCACCCTGTATAAATATATAAACGGTCCATATAGAGAACTCTCTTCCCCATTATTCACTTTGAGAGCGTTACAAAGAAAAAGAGGCCACTCTTTGATTCAGGAGGAAAAGAAGTTTAAACTCCGAATAAGAATGGGATTCTTATATTGTGTACTTCCCCAAAACATGGGTCATTTTTATAATCTTGAAGAAGATAGAATATATATACTCATTTAAAGAGTTGACCACATATAGTATGGAGAGGTTGGTGGGGAAAGGACTTCAAATTGTCTTTACTTCACATATTGAACATATTTAAATGTTTTGAGAAATGTAAAAGTACCTGATATTATTTACCAAAGTATATATTATAAAGGCAGTGTATTAAAGAAAAGTCAGGAAAAAAATGTCATTTTAAAAAGAGTATACGGTTTAAAAACACAAATGTTATTCTGTGTGTAGTCACTTCTACTAGAAGATGGGCACAGGCAAGCTGATCTAGTTTTAGAAATGCTCCTTGATGGCACGTTCATATTACAAGATGACAATACCAACATATTAGAGGCTCAAATTGTGAAAGAGTGATTCAGGAAGCATTAGACATAATTTTCACACACGAATTGGCCACCTGGACCTTAAGCTGGGGACGCATGTGCAATAATTGTAGTTGGAAAGGATCTTTCACAATCCTTTCCAACGACTAAGGACTGCACGATGCATGAATGAGTGCTGTACATACAGCACTGTTCTGCTCTATGCAGGGGGGAGGGGGAGAACGATGGAGCTGCACCCCGCTGCACGGTCTCTTTCGCTTTGCTTTTTTTACGATCGATGGAGAAGACTTTACACAATGGGCCAACTCTCCCAATATCAATACAAGACCTTGGTGAAAAAAATAATCCAACCCTAGATGGAAATCAATGCTGTGACATTGCATAAACTTATAGAAACATAACCACGGCAAATATGGGCAACAATCAAAACTAAAGACGGTCCAACTAAATAATATAGTGTATGACTTTTTTGTACAGGCAGTATATATGACGACCCATATTTTACCAAGAAATGTACAGAGGAATTTAGATCCAGGGTGTCCTACGATTGTTTTTTAAGGGTAAGAATTACTTCTTCTTAGCCCATTAGACCAGTGGTCGCCAACCTTGTGGACCACAACAAAATTGTGTCCACAGCCCCTGCACTACTGTCCCCCCAGGATGTTTAGCAAGCAGGTCTGGCCCTTCAATGGGAGAGTGGGTGGGTTGTGTCCATACGGAGGACAGAGTCGCGGACCCCCACAATGTTCTTGCGGACCACCGGTTGGCAACCGCTGCATTAGACCACATTGAACAGGGGCTTTGGTGTCTTCTTAATAAACTAGAAGTTCTGTAGATGCAAACGCCCTGAATGAATAGACCTATAAATCCAATAGAACAAAGAGAAGTTCAGATGAGTCAGTTTTACTGTGTATTCAGCTGTCTACCTAAAGTTCAGATTTAAGGAGAATCAAAAGGTATTTTTTTACTGTTACTATATCTTCAATGCAATTTCAGAAAACTAATTCATTCTAATAAATGGATATATCCATTTTGGTTACTGTGTGTTAAATAATGCATAATCAGCATAGTTTCATAATTATAGTCATACATAAAATCCATGCTGTTTGCTATAGGTGTCTGGTTGCTATAATGCCCTCTGCATAGCTAAGTATTATAGTATATTCCAGTGACAACAACCTCAGTTTGGTCTGTGGAGTTGCTGCTACCACAGAATGAGAAGAAATCCTCCAGGCTTCTCCCTAACTGGTCTAAGGCATGTAAGATGTGCATGGATTGGGGTATTTCGCTTTGCTTTGGAAGGTCCCCCTCACAAAAAAACCTATACATGTAAAAAATGTACCTATATATAATAATGTTAGGATGGTAAATTACACCTGTCTTCAGCATAGCTGGGTGCAATGTCAACTTTCCAACAGCTTAAGTCCTTTGGAATGCAAAGCAGGCAAATTCTCGCAAGAAGACTCTCTGCCTATACAAGTATTGTCCTGCTGTTTCTTCCACAGAATTACAGCCAAAAAGGGTGATGGAATCATTTGTTCCAAGGTGCCAGGGGCAGAAGATGTGTAAGGTAAGGATAATTCTAACTGTGTTCTCCATAGGTATATTTTTCACTATTTTGGGGATGGGTGGCAGCCAACGTAATTAGACCTCCCATTTCAATAATTGGTCTACCTTAAACTAACAAAAATACATTAGACATTGCAGCAAGTCTTACAAAAACACAATACATATGAATACCACATGTATGATTAATTTAATTGCCAGTAAATTGCCCTTTATTATTAGTTGTTTAGGTATTGAACAGGATCATCACTATCTGATCACTTGATGTTTGTTATTAGTTGTTTTTGTAATAAAGGGACTCATCAATCTGAACTTGATGCAATTGAGTAAAAACTTTACCCTGATTAGGATCTTTTTGGGTGCAATACCAGTACAGGTTACAATATAATACATAGGCATTACCAGGCAAAAATAGGCAAGATACCATAGAAAAAGAAAAGATGGCAGACATGAATGGCTAGATAAAAAAGAGACAGAGGCAAAGAGTTAGCAGAAGAGGACAGAACAATGGAAGAAAAGAAGTAGGTGGGGGAAGGGGCTTTGCTATTATTTCCTCTGGTCACTTCCGCCCACTATTAGTTACATTGTGCCCAGCTTCCATTCTGAGTGCCCTTATATATTTCCATATATCACACTGAATACTTCACTTCTGTGGACACTGATCCCCTCTAATGGTTAATAAGAAAAGTACACAATCTTTTAAGACTTGTAGCTTAAATCAAGCCAATTTCCTAGGAAGGAAACATTTCCAGGACTATGATCACATAATAGATCACCTAGTAGGTTTATTATTACTTTGTTTAAAACACAAACGCTTCATTATTCACAAAAGACCATCTGCTCCTTGAGTCTTGATACCATGCCAGCATTGAACAGGTTAATGGGACTGATCATTCAGGACTTTCACCACCCAGCTGTCCTGCCCTCCCCCATCTCCCATTTCCCCTGAGCTGTCCTTGTCACAGACACCCAGCAGGGATGAGCTCCCTACCCTTCCCACCCCCCACTGCAGGAAACAGCTCAGTATTGTGGATCATATGGACCGAAACGAAGATGTGTATGTGTGTATATATATATATATATATATATATATATATATACATATATACATACACACACATACCTTCTGGTTACTAGGTTTCCTCCCCCGCATACATGACTGACTCCCTGCTCTCTAGTAGTGTGGTCAATTATGGACTTAGAATTCCTCCTCACCTGCAGGTATCTGTACCTGCACATGCATCTTCCTCTACATTCGCTAAACCTCTAAGCCTCAATAATCCATGTACAGGCTCAGGCCTCCACAATACAGACTCATTTCCTGCTAGTATGTTCAATATATAAATATATATTACCTATATGATCTAAACCAGGGGTGCTCACACTTTTTTTGGCTTGCAGGCTACTTTTAAAAGGACCAGGTCAAAATGATCTACCAACAATAAAAACTTGGACCTAATAACTCCTGTGCGTGGTAGAGTTTATTTTGAAAGGCAGGGATCCCCGATCTACTCGCGTTGCCTTTGAGATCTACCAATAGATTGCGATCCACCTGTTGGGCACCCCTGATCTAAACTAAGAACAAAATATATAGAACTTATATGTGGCTGAAATGATAAAAAGTCACTGTGCAATTTGCCTAGCATACTAATGCCGGTCATAAGCTAGCGGATGGGTTTACCACCAGCATAAACCATCACTATCTCCTTGATATCGATCATTTACCTTCTTCACATCATGAACTCATTACCAGCAGAGCAGACGTTCAGCAAGAAACTCTCCCTAACAACTGCCAGCCAATGGAAACACTCCCTAACAATAAGTAGCCAATGGGTGAGCTCTCCACTATTTACAATCACAACGCACCTCTGTCGCATGTCAGTGTGAATGTTGGAGTGCTGCTATTAGCTGGCAGTTTTAGGAACAGGTGAACAAAGTATGGGCATTTCCGATCAACGTTTAATTAATATTTCAAGCAAATTTTATTATTGTTATATTTACTGCTTTTATTGAATCATCTAATCTATTATGGATAAACACCCTAATTGTAGATAGACTTGATGCAAATAATAAACAAATAACAAGATGACATTTGGTTTGTTAAACCACTGTGTCCCATAAAAAACTACAATGGAAAATAATACTTTCTTCTTTTGTTGTATCTTTCTGTTGCTGATCTTTTCCATGCACTTTGCAGCCATTTTGCAGGCTATATGAACCTCAGAGGCAACTATAAATCCATTTTTCTGTATGAATTTCCTGTAGGTGACAACAGTGGTTCATGCCTGAGTGTAATGATTGTAGCACATTGGATACAGTGATATCAAAAGAATTACTTAACTGCTCCCATTGTTTTATATAATATTTAATTATCACCATCAAATTGTAATAACTGTTTGCTGCAGGAAACAAAAAAAAACATTAGGAACTAGTACAGTATCCTGGGCAGTCCAGACTGTCATATAGCACCAGAAAATGGAGTCCCACTTTAGAAATGCATTTCCAAACTGCAAAATGCTGAAGAAGTGTGTAAATCTCAAAAAGTAGAGTTTGTGATCTGTTTGCAAGTATTTTTTTTATAATGCACCTACTTGCAAATGTGACTTTTCAGCTCTAGACATCTGCTTGGCTTCATAAAAGACCACAAGCCATAGTCATGAGTCTGTAGGCTCCAAGGAAGTGAGTTGAACGTTGCTGAGCTTTATTCAACCTGGAATATAAACCAGTAATCGGATGAGGGCAGCATTTGAAGATTGTGAAGTATCTCTGCATCTGAAGTTTAAGTATATCAACCACAGCTGCTTTTTATTTTTAGGAACTCCAGAAATCTAGAGGTCTCTAGAAGTTTTTATTCTTAAGTGTCCAATTGCTATTATATCTATGTCTATAGCTGCTAATTTGTACTTTAATAAACCTTTTACAGTATTTTGGTATATTAAGGTAATTATTATTGTAGTTAACCTTTTTTTGTAATCAAACTTTCTTCAGAGCTGTGAGTGTAGCTCTACACTACCATCGTGTGGTGTAATTTGTAATTGCATAGCTTAATTAAATCTATTGTGGTTTTCTCTCATCATGCTTTCAGTTTTTTTGATTCAGTTTATCATGCGTGATCCTCTTATTGAGGGTATTTGATTCAATTTGATTACAGTGTTGAAATGCACCCAGAACTTAGAATCTATTTACAACAAACAAGAGAATGGAAAGACACGTGGAGTATCAAAATACTAACAAGATGCTAAAAACATGGATGTTTTGTCTCCAGTGTTCAGTGCATAAAGGCAAACAATTGGATTTTTCTGGTTTTGAACAATGGCCAAAAGTCTACAGCTGCGATCAAATCCTATAAAGGCATTACATTAAAGTTAAAGCAGGGGTCCCAAACCCCTGGACCGTCTGACAGCTGGGCTGCGAGAGCACGGAGACTCACTGAGTGAAGGACTACAGCAGAGGTCCCCAACCTGTGGTCTGCGAGAAAATTTTGGTGGTTATGTCCCCAGTACGGATCACAGGCCCAGGGCACTGGGCAGGTTGTGTCTGTGGACACAACCCAGCTTCTCTCTTATTGCAAGCTCTCCTATTGAACCGGTGGTTCATGGAAATTTTGGTGGTCCCCAGCTCTGAACGATGCACCCCCGAGTAGGGTTAGGAGAAAGACCCCGCTAGCTGGGCGCACTGGCCAGAGCCCCGGACCGTGTCTCCCATACAAATCCCTGGCTCGATCTGCGATAGGGAAGTGGGCGGGGTTATGTCATCATTACGTCACCATGGGGGAGGTTTCTCCCCTTTGAGTGACACCCGGCTTCCTGCGCATGCGCGGTCAGGAGACGGTAATTCAGTGGTCCGCGAGACTGAAAAGGTTGACGACCACTGAGTTAAAGAGTATCTACATCGCCCCCTGCTGGAAAAATCAAGAACTAAACTAGCTAAAAAAGGTTTAAAAAGAACATTTTTTTAAACTATAGCAGAAACATTCATGAAATATTAAGTAATAAAAATGTTTCATAATCTCTCCAGGCCGAGTAATTGTTTTAATAGGAGACCTTTAAAGAGACATGGCCATCTGTCAGCAAATTTAAGAGGATATGGCTGGGCATATATTTTATAAATAGAGTTCTAGATGTAGTTGATGTTATTTTGGTTACCTGTGCATTGTCATACAGAACCGTAATATCAATGTTATGAGATGTACAATAATCAGGCAAAACAGGTGAACTACAAAATAGATATTCCGGACACTGTACATAGCTTAATGTAAACAAATGCCACATCCCAAGATTAGGCTATTATATATGAAGATAAAAGAAAATCACCAACCTAAAACAGGACTTTAGATTTGGAAAACAATTGAAAATGTATCATATGGATCAGGTGTCGGCAAACTTTTTGGACTACTAGGCCATTTCAGGAGGTCATGAAGACACACTAGGCCAGAAGAAACAAGGTGTCCAAGGAAAGGTATTTTCCAACCGTGAATGCAAGCGAGCAGCCTCAGTCTTCCGCTCATCCGCAGTGTAGTCTCTGTACTTGTGCGCGTTTGGCAAAATGCCTCTTGAGATTTGACCGCTTCAAAGTGCCGTTGGTATCATTGCACACTAAACACAGGGCTTTGTTGTTGCGTTGGACAAAGGATAATTTGTCAGTCTATTCGGGGTTGAAGACATGGCGTTCGAGGTCAACCTTCCTGATACTGGTAGCTGCGGTTTGCTTCTGCTCATTAGGCATAGTAATTGGGGTTACTGTGCGGAGACTCGATGATATTGTAGGAACTCGCGATAACGTGACAATTCAATTAGGCCAGATCCAACAATAAATAACTAGGGAGACGTTAGGCCAGACTGGAATATTGGCTAGGAATTATCCGGCGAGTTTGCCTACCTCTGATATAGATCATATAAAAGAAATAACTTTTATATATGTCACTGTCTGTATCCGTCTATCATTTGCAACCCCTATTTAATGTGCAGCGCTGTGTTGTGTTGGTGCTATATAAATACTGTATATTAATATTAATATTAAATACAATTTAAAAAATGTTATCAACACTGTGAAAACGGCTGATGTGTGTATATACAGTATCTTTATTCTTACCTAGAAGTAAAAATAAGCACAAAAAGAATGCATATTTACCCACAACAAAATATTTTACATTTATTTATTTTTCTAGATCCTATTTTATGGCCTGAAGCCTCATTATCAATACTTATCAATCTGCTTAACCAGTCAACAGATTTGAAAGTTAGGTTGTGAAAATCTCAGGACAGATGGAACTATTAACTCTTTGGTAGATAAAACAGACACCGTATGCAGTATGCATTTGAATGAATTACCTAGCTATTTGCTGAGTTCAATTTAAAGAGCATTTCCTACTTTCTTTGCTTCAGCATGTAGTGAAAAACTAAGCAATGACAAGTATATTTTTTCAGGTGTCCCAACACATTTTTTGTGCATGTTTGTGTATAAGATAGAGGGAAAGCAAATCTGACAGTTTCTTCTACTTCCTATTGGCCTAAATTCTTTTTTCATCACTGCATATGTGCTCTTGTCAAGGAATTTTCCCACTACCTCCTTTTCTGACAAGTTAAAAGAGATGAGAAATGTCAACAAGACCATAGATAGATTTTGAGCAAAGTCTAGGTATGTAAAGTGCTGAATCTCCAAAGACTCTGATCTGGTGTCTTTCAGGTGACTCTTGAGATCAGTGGCTGGTGTGTTAGGGCCAGAAACAATTTGTGTTTGGAGTCATATAAAACATTACTGCAGACGATGGTCATAGGCTGCATGAGTCCTATGGGAGACGCTTGTAGGCTGGAGGAATACTACAAACACGTTCGTAGGCTGCAGGAATCCTACAAGAGACAGCCCTAAGCTGCACGAATACTACAGAAGATGGTCATAGGTGGCAGAATACTACAGAAGATGGTCATAGGCTGAAAGAATACTACAGAAGATGGTCATAGGCTGCAGAATACTACAGGAAACAGTCATAGGCTGCAGGAATACTAGAGGATACTTTTGTAGTTTGTGGAAAAAATACAGAATACAGTTATAGGCTGCAGAAATACTTTAGATGATTGTTGGCTGCGGGAATACTACAGGAGACAGTCATAGGCTGCAGAATACTACAGGAGACAGTCATAGGCTGCAGAATACTACAAGGGACAGTCATAGGCTGCAGAATACAGTCATAGGCTGCAGAATACTACAAGGGACAGTGGTAGGCTGCAGAATACTACAGGAGATGGATGTAGGCTGCAGAAATACTACAGGAATGGTCGTAGACTGCAGGAATACTAGAGGAGACGTTTGTAGTTTGTGGAAATACTACAGAATACAGTTGTAGGCTGCAGAAATACTACAGGAGACTGTCGTAGGCTGCAGAAATACTACAGTAAATGGTCGTAGGCTACAGAATACTACAGGGGACAGTCATAGGCTGCAGAATACTAGGGGAAAGGGTCGTAGGCTGCAGAATACTACAGGTGATGGAAAACATACTATATGAGTTGTTGAAGACTGAGGACTTGCTTTATGACACATGGACTTGAGGTTCAGTCTTTTTGTTGGATGAGAACAGCATCTAATGGTCAATAACTGTGGGATCTCGGTGGGATCTCTGTGCTTGACTAATCAACCAATACTATCAAACTTCAAATACACCTCAAGGTAAAGGCAAAGCAACAGTGCTGGTGGGATGGAGGTCTGGTTTGTTATGCATTAAGCCAAAACCAGACCTTAACATAGCCATATGAGTGGCTGCTGTCACCTTACTAAGGGTCCCAAAGCCACAGCAATAACTTTAGAATCTCTACGCTTTTTTAAAAAAAATATGAGGGCTGTCATTGTTGACCACTCTTTGAAATTTCGTTGAGTGTTTAGCTGATATACTTTGAGTCACTGACCCTTTACAAAACTGACATTGTCTTATAAATTAATTAAAGACACTGTCCTCTAGAAAGTGAAGACTCTCAATAGACTCACTTATAGAACAATAGAATCTTGCATCTCGCACCTTCCTAGAATTTTTGGATGACTGCTCCCCCTCTGTGCTTTGTGGTTTCTTCTGCCAAACTTTAGTAACCTGGGCACCAGCAAATGAAACCACGGGAACAGGAGGGGGCAGGCATGTCCACCAAGACCCATGTTAGACATAGATTCTTTGGCAAGTTAAGCTACGTACACACGGCAGATTTTTATCGCCCGATAATCGGCATCGGCCAAATATCGGGCGAAAATCTGCCGTGTGTACAGTCGGTGTCGTCCATCGTCCGAACGACCGACCTGCCGGATCCACGGACGATGGACGACGACCGATCCTAATGAAAGGGAAGGGGGAGAGCACGCAGCAGGGTGCCGCTCCGTCGCTCTCCCCCTCCCCTCTCCATAGAGCATGAACGGTGCTGTATGTACAGCACTGTTCATGGATCGTGCAGTCCCTTGTCGTTGGAAAGGATCATGAAAGATCCTTTCCAACGACAAAAATTGCAAGTGTGTACGCCGCTTTAGGTTTTATGAGAGCAAAGAGAAGCAGCACACATCACCAAGTCCCTCCGTCCTTCTCAGATGTCTTTGTGTGTATAAAGATTTCATGAAAGCGGACCTATCACCACATTTTTACATTATATAAAAGGGTGGCTAACCTGGGATACATACGTCACTTATCCCAGGAGGCTACTACTTCTGCACATGCAGATTATTTCCAAGAATATAAAAAAAAAGATGTGCACAGATTTTTTTTTAACATTTACAGAAGGAAACATCACCCAGTCTAGCACCTGCTTAGTGTAAGGTTGGGTGATGAAAAAAGGAGAATCCGGAAGAAGAATAAAGAATATGGCAGCGCCTGGTGTCTAGTCTAGAGCTGGAAAGATGGAAGAAAGGATGGTCGGGATACAACTGGACTTGGAATCATTGCCTTTACACCAGCGGCCGCCAGCCAGTGGTCCGTGAGAAAATTTTGGTGGTCCGCAGCTCTGGCCGGTGCACCCCTGAATCCAGTCAGGAGCGGAGGACCACGTCCCCAGTACAATTCCCAGTCTCCAGGGACACAACCCGCCCACTCTCCTATTGCGATGGAAGAGTGGGTGGGGTTATGTCATAATGACATAATTCTGGGGGAGGTTTCTCCCTCTTTAGGTGAGCTGGTGATTTTAGTGGTTCGTGGGACCGAAAAGGTTGGCCACCACTGCTTTACACCTATAAAGGTCTCATTTTTAGAGGCAGCCTAGAATGATTGGGAGCGCAAAGCCTCCCGGGATACCTATGTCAGGCATCCCGGAAGGCTCTTGGCGCCCCTTCTGCACATGCCTGAATATCTCAGGCATGCGCAGAAGGAGCCTTTTTGCTCAAAGAGAAAAATGTGCCGATCTCATGCATGCACAGGTAGATTGGCAATTTTTTTTTTCATTCAACGTCACCCGATCACGCACCTGGGTCGGATAACGTAGGATGAAGAACCTGGAAAAAGAGAAGATGGTGGCGCCCGGGACAGATGCCGAGATGATGCGGGACCAGATGCCGGACACTCCTGCAGTGATCGAACTTCCATGTGGATTTGAAGGTGTGTTTAAGTTGTTTTTTTTTTTTGTTTGTTTTTTTGAGATTTTAGTATAGTTCCTCTCTAATGAAAGTCCAATAGGGGCAGAATATGTATATTCCATAAAGTATTTCTTATTGAAAATGACAGCAGAAAATACACTTTACAATACACTCCACGATATGTACTGCTCAGATTAGCAGTGAGAGCACCCCATGCTATCACCCTGCTGTGCCTTCCACCATCCTCCCTTTCCCGCCTCCTCCATCCACACGTTTTAGTCACCCAAACAAAGCCTCCAAGAAAGTGGGCGTGGTTTCCCTTTCCCCGCCAATTAGTATCGAGGTTTGACACGCATACGCAGCTCACGCGTGCGGTCCACAGCTTTCTAATCAGCCGGGGAGCTGCTGAGGGGGCGTGCTGAGCACCGTGCGTGATGATATCATTGGGACTTGCCCCTTGCTTCTCTTTCTGCCCCTCCAGCACCGAACCGAACCGGGATTGAGTGTCTTATGTCATCAGCTACGTCATGGGGGTGAGGAGGAAGAGGGGGGAGGGGGTCCTGGTAAATAAAGAAGATGGGGTGATTATTGCACCAGGTGGTTATTTGCTGGGCTTTGTAGTGTGCAGGCAGATGCCGGCATAGTGTGGAGTGGGATCTGGGCTCCTGGTACCGGAGTCACCACTTCCCCGAGTGTTAAGGGAGGGTCCATGGCCAGCTGTCTGAGGGACCAACAAAAAGTTGTGTGCCTGGGGTCACTGTTCTATAGAATCCAGGGAGTTACTTGTGAAGTTCTCATACTGTGGCCTTGGTAGCCTCACCCTTCACATCTTCCTGGTGCAATAAGGGTCCTGTAATGTGATCAGCTGTGCCATGAGCATGCCATGCTGCACCCACAATTTTGGCATCTGATATATTGATCTGCCATCAAAATAATATACAGCTGTTTAGTATAGCCTTACCTTCTTGTGAGTTAGAAAAATATATACAAAAAAAACAATTTTATCATCTGCCATACAGTTTATGTTGTGAGGTACTCGTCTAAGCATTGCTGATGCCACTCTAATGTGTGACCACAGGAAATGCAATCCTGTACAGTGGTGGGTGAGGTCCATAATGCCTGGGCAAGGAAGCTGCGTGTAAGGCTGTCTTTTCTTTTTTTCTTCCCAATATAGCAGTTATTGCATATTGGTAGAAAGTTTGCTTTAAAGCAGAACTAATATTCAGAAATAAAAACACTGCGACCAGGCAGGTCTTTTATTGCAGAAGGGACAGGTGATGTCCAATCTGCGATAAAATAACCTTACCTGCCTGACTGCAATTTTTTAATTGCACTCACCTGTCCCCTCTCTGTTGCGGACACTGCCATCCTCTTTCTGCTTTTGCCCCTCGGCCATCTTGATTGGCCTGGCTGGGATGACGTTACTTCCGTGCAGGTGCGTTGGAGTTCATTCAGCCTCAGCTGCAGGGGATACCAGGATGTACCGCATGAGTGAATCAACCTTTTTTGACAGCTTAGAATGGCATTCGGGCAGGTAAGAATACTTATTGCCAAAGGGACATCGCCTGTCCACTTCTGTGATAAAGCCTGCTCTGATCCAAAATTTGGAAGCAAAATTTTAGGTTCCCCTTTAAACAATACAGCACAAAAAGAAAGTAGGCACCACTAACGAATAATCAAGACTGCTAAGTGGGAATTTCTGGATGTGATAAAGTAGATTTCAAACTAGCAACGCTAGTAAACTTAGAATGTGGTTCTTAGACGTGTCATGGTCTAAGGTTGGCACCATTAGGCATCTTAAACTAATAAACTTGCAGGACACTTGGTTTATTTCCCACACCAAAACAAACACATGGTGAATAATTGTGTTTTTTTTTTTTTTTTTTTTAGATCTTAAAGTTTTTCATCTGTGTAGATGACACTTGTATAGTAAAAGTTTTTTAATATATCTGACTGATTAATTAAATTTACCATTATAAAATTCAGATAAAAAAAGGAGACACCTGTTGCCAAATCATGTCTTAAGAACTAATCCACCCAAAATTGATTAATCATTTTTTTTGTGGGGGAAGTTTGCACATGCCATTAATTTGAAGCACCTTACAATTTTTCATTACTTGGGAGACCAATAATGAATAAACCATTGGAAGGGGGAGTGTAATGTAGGATGCCACAAAACCGCAAGGTGGTTGGGATTATCGATAGAAACTATAGAAGAGGATATCATCACTGGAGAATAACATTTATGTAGTCAGGAAATGGCTCTGGCTACCAGATACTAATACTGACTCCCACCTGTTCATTTTTACATTCCAAATTATACAGTTAAGTAAATGTTTTTGTTTTGTTTTTTTGTTGCATTTTAGCGAAAATCTGTAAGAGCGAAAGAGAAGAAACAAAAGCGCCAAGAGGAGCGTGCGGCCATGGCTGCAGTGCATGCTAAGGTGCAAGCGGCTAACCAGGTAACTTCCATTTTTTGTATTTGAGTTTTTGGTTGTTAACTTACTGTCTGTTCCCTTTAATGCCTTTTTTTTTCTGTAGCTTGGTGACCCGCTTGGTGCATTCCCAGTCTTCAAGAAATTTGACAGAAACGGGTAAGGTTAAAACATTTTTTAAAGTAGCACTGTTTAGGAGACATCATTTTTCAATACAAAGCATTCTTGTCTTCTGTGCTGCTTTTTTTTTTCTTTTTGTTCAGCAACCGTCTTGCAATCAATTATAATCTACTTGCTTTAAAGTGTACATATTTAGCTTTATGGTGGCTTGTAGGTTAAATAACTGCAACTTTTTCTCCTTCCCAGCCCTTGCATGTATTTTAAATTACTGTAAAAAGGCCTGCCCCTTCCCTGCATGCTGTGGTTGTTATCCACACCTCTTGTGCCATTACAGAGTAATAGATCTGTCGAGTATCATGTATTTAACAAACAGGTTGCAGAACATTTATGTTCACTTATTTATATTTTTACCGCACTTAAGAATACTATTCATTATTGAATAAGCTGTACATGGATTTTCTTTTACATATTTTTCTATTGCATGTTTTTCTATACGTATGCTTGTTCTTTGCCCATTCAGGTTGAATCTGACAATAGAATGCAGTCGAGTAAAAGATTTGGACCAGAAGACTCTTGACTGGGCATTTGAACTCACAAAGACAAATATGCAGCTGCTGTAAGTTTGCATGTTTTACTGTTTTTTCTGAAGGTTCCAATCCTTCATGTAAAACTTCTGTTAGTTATAAACACTATAAAATTAGAGGTAATCCTAATGCAGTCATAGATTTTAGAGCTTAAACACCTTTTTGTGCTATTCTGTAAAACTGGAACTCATAAAGTTGTCTTAAGCAGCATTTCTATGCTCTTTTTTACCGCTAAGAAATCCATGTAAAATGTAACCCTTGCTTGACAGTATTTTAGTCTGAAAAAGTTGTAGTTGCATACCAAGTCAAAAGCATAGTGCTGGGACTTACTACCAGAAAGAGATATTACAGAAGGTAGTTCTCTGGAAGTCAGGGTGGACATCATACCTGTATTGCAACCATGCAGTTTTTTTAGACTCCTGATACGTGTGTCCTACACATAGAGTGCTTCCTAGATCCAAGCTAAGAACTCACAGTATAAAGAAGTCAGTGTATCCTAATATGAGGAATTAACCTCCTGTTATTTGGGTTTGGTTAATCTTGACCTGAACAGAAGATTGTTCGCTCAGCACAAAAAAAAATTAAGGGAAAATAGGAGTTCCTCCTTTATTGGCGGTCATTGGATTTACCTTCTGTACATTGGTAAAGCGGTATTTTCACAAATATTTATAAATGCGCATAAAAAAAACTACAATAAAAACTGTGCCAAACCTTTGTCTATAATAGTGAGAACATAACAGAAGGTATGATGTTGCCGGGTACAATATTAAAAATGCCAATTTGTAAACAAGCCCTCGGTGTTAGATGTGCATTAATTGAAGTGATATGCAAGAGAACACTACAGTTGCCGTATTTACAGAGAATGTGTTTTATCGCTGACAGCTATGAACAAAGTGAATGGGGATGGAAAGAAAGGGAAAAGCGTGAGGAACTGACAGATGAGCGTGCCTGGTATCTTATTGCCAGAGATGAGATTGGAGCCCCTGTTGCTTTTGTGCACTTCAGATTTGATGTGGAGTGTGGGGATGAGGTTCTTTATTGGTAAGAATACAACTTTTGTGTCTGCTTTTTACGGTAACGTTATTTTGGACATGTCTACAGAAGTAATGTGAAATATTCAACCATGGCCAATGACATTTATCCCTTTAGAGTAAACAGACCAGTGGCATAATTGATTGCATTGGTTTTAGCCTTTTTCATACTTCTAAGTAATCTGCCCTTTCTTGTTAGGTTACATTTTTACAGTTTAATCTTATTAATTTTAGTGTGAAAAGTAAAGATTACTTAGTGTACTATAACCTATAACTTTAATAAACATTATTAAATTTTTTAAATATATGCTGAGGGTAGGTTTCCAGTGTGAATCAGATGGGAGTAATGGAGACCACTATACTTGCATGATTGCAGAACCAGAAACAATGGATCCTTGTTGTACATAAAACCAAGCTGGGCTGGAAAACACTGTGGGCAGGAAGGCAATGCCTCTTCTTTTGTGTTTAGCTGCTGTCTTACTAGCACGGTCATGAAAAACATTGTATTGTGTTACCACGAATCAATTGCCTTTCATTTATCTAGTTTAAATATTCCTAAACAATTTCTACAGTTGCTCAAGTATTCCTGCCACTGGTATAGTTCATGTAAATTGCATGTTATTTATCTTGCTATTATTATTTTTGTGTACCTAAGCATTTTTACCACTCCTTCTGATTAATCTATTGTCCCACTGAAATTATTCTTCCAGTTATGAAGTACAGTTAGAAGTTCGTGTTCGCAGGAAAGGAGTAGGAAAATTTCTGGTCCAAATCTTACAGTTGATGGCGAATAGGTGAGTGTGTTCAATATAGTAGTTGGGCTTCATCTGGTCTGTTGCATATTTAGCCAAAAGAGAGAACATTACATGTATTGGTGAGTTTTGTTGCTTACTACTGACCCCAATATGTCCTGTGGGTGTTCTGTGTATAAGTGAAACTTTTTAACAAAGTAATCTGTTTCTGTTCACTGATAAAGGTGTGTGTGTGTGTTTGTGTGTTCTATTCCAGTGTACCACTCGCTTTCGTTTTAAATGAAGCTTCTCTTTTCTCTTAGTCAGAAGGTAGACTCCCATTGTTTGTAGAGCTACCTAATTGTCTGCTCTTGGGAGTTTTCCTCACTACTGTTCTTGTCTCCACAGCACTCAGATGAAGAAGGTTGTCCTTACAGTATTTAAACACAATCATGGGGCTTACCAGTTCTTCCGACATGCTTTACAGTAAGTGTGTTTACTGCAACCCATGTTTGTCTTCCTTTTTGCAAATATTATTCATTCTTTAATTTTCTACATCAGGTTTGAGATAGATGAGACATCTCCCAGTGTGTCAGGGTGCTGCAGTGACGATTGCACTTATGAAATTCTGAGCCGCAGGACAAAGTACGGAGACGCCTCTCATTCGCATTCAGGACAGTGTGCTGGCTGCTGCCATTGAACATATTTTGGATGGACATGTGAATTTTTGTGATGGTTTTTTTTTGAATGGACAAAAATTTGTCTTTTTTTTTTTTTGTTTTTTTTTTTTGTTTCCTCCTTTTCAAATTTAGTGGTGTTGAAATACTGCACTTTTGTGCGCGTCCAAATGACTTGCACCATTGCAAGTCTTTTTATTATTAAATAAATCTCTTTGACCCCAACAAGCCAGTGTGAAGTAAGAATTATTTAAGTGTAAGATATAAAACACAGTTCGTTGGCTGTAGACAGGAGCATGATAAATAGATCAGTGTCCCCAATTTTTTTTTTTAGATGTGGTAGACCCAGACAAACACTCCAAAGTACATTTTAACTTTATGCTCATTAAAACTGTAATTTTCGAGCCTATTTTAGTAGTAAACCTGAAATCTGATTTCATGATTTCTTTTCATAATTGGGAGTTTGAATAGCAGACATGGAAAAATACAAAGGATTTATTCAAAATGTGTTTATTTGTAGGAATCATTTATTTTTATGTGTATCCATGAACCACATAAAGGACTGGGATGAAAAAAAGTAGATAATTTAGAAGCACTTTCTGTGCACAATAGAAGGGCCAGCCTCATCATACTCTTGCTTGCTGATCCACATCTGTTGGAAGGTGGACAGAGAAGCCAGGATGGAGCCTCCAATCCAGACAGAGTATTTACGTTCAGGTGGAGCAATAATCTGTAGAATACAGAATAACAAGAGGTTACAAATGTTTAAATTGCAACATATGTCAGTTTTTTTAAAAAAAAACTGGCTTTATAGTTAGTGTACATAGTAGGTTACCATGTGTTACATAGATTGTGTTACATAGTAGGTTAGGTTGAAAAAAGACATAAGTCCATCAAGTTCAACCACTAGGGAAATAAACATATCCCAGATATAAAACTATAGACATAGTTGGTCCAGAGGAAGGCAAAAACAACCTTGGTACAATTTGCTTCAACAGAGGAAAAAAAAAATCCTTCCTGATTCCATGAGGCAATCGGATGTTCCCTGGATCAACAGTCACTAACAGTTCATTTACACGAATGACAGAGTAGATGTTTTCCTGACAATTTATCTGATACCTAGAACTGAAAAAACTTCCACCCATAGAAGTTAGAGGGAACACCAGAGAAATATACACAAATAGTTGTATCAGCGTTTATGCGGTGCCATGAATGACAAATAACCACCAGATAAATATTGAAATAACGCTGAGAAATTTGCCAACGTTACTGCCTGTGTTGGATCTAAATGACAAGTTACAGCTCGCGTACATGAACCCGAATTCTGATCTGATTTGTAATAACGTAGAATTGAATGTGCTCAGAATATTTGCACATTATGGCATACTTAGGGCCCATTTGGTGTGAAACCACCCAGATGGCAGCTCCTGGGTTCACAGCAAACCTTGCCACAATATGCTGTAACTGCAGCCACATGCAAATAATCAGTCCAAATCTCTCCTATTCTTGAAGAAGAGGTTAGGAGGTTGTGACCAAGATTGAATCCTATCAAAAGATTCATTCATCATGACTGCTTTCATCTTCATCTTGTCTTTTTCTGGGTTTTAGGTTCTCAGCAATCTTTATTGTCCTGGTGGGGATGATGTAGCTCCTGCCCATACACACAGGAGCTAGTTTATCTCTGGACAGAACATTTGTACCCCCTTCTCTAGTAAAAAAAAAATCTTATCAAGCAGAGTTTTCTGTCACTTTATTGTCTTACCTGTCATGCTGATCCAGTGTTTCAGGACTTTCACTTAGGCCCATTCATGCAAATACTAAGTTTGAGATACTGAAGCCTAGTAAAGATACAAGATACAAGATACACTGCCTAGGAAATACCTTTGTCATCTAAAGATAAAAACATGTCAGCCCCCATATTTCTCTTAGTAATGGTTTACTTTAAACTGAATGTGTCTTTTATGAGGTTGCTAGCTCCCTGGCTAACATGCTTATCCTATAGATGCACTTGCTAAATTGTTGGGCGAAAACAAGTGTGCTAGCCAAAGCTTATTGTTTTACTAGCAGTATGATTGTTTTAGCTGTTAGCTCACTTGTTGAGTTGTGAAAGTTGTGAAACCACAGGATGAACATGAACGTGGCCAAGTAACAATAAAAAAAGTAGGCAGTAGTGGTTCTTTGACTTATTTTGATGGAATCAGCATAATAGATTGTGTTCATCATCTTGCTTCCCATATCTGATGGCAAGAGCAGAAGTTTAATCTCTGGAATAGTACCCACTACTAAAGTCTCACTTCTGCTTCAACAGAGTTATGTATTTACATTCTGCTTACTATTTCAGTTAATTTAGCCACCATATTCCACCTGTCTCTGAATTATCACTTTTAGAGGAATCCTCTTCCATTGTTGTCTTTGGCTTTTAAAAAAAATATATAAAGGGCTGTCAGGCTGATCAATTGTCCCAATTTTTTCTCAACCTGGAACAAGCATAAAGATGAAAAGTTCTGACTTTGGCTTGAATTGCATATCTGTTCCACGTCAAGGGCTTTAAACACAGGGAATTCAAAGAATCAACATTACAACCAGGCATCTAGCATTGTCAATAATGGCAACCTCAAGATGTCTCTCTGCACAGGTTTAGGTAGGCTGAACTCTTATTATTTCTCATTGCTAAAAACTGGTTTATTTTACAGTTTAGAACTCTATAAGAGTGATAAAGGATTGAATGAATACCTGCCTTTAGTGAACCTGTGAGCCACTTTTGCTTACATGTTGACATTGTTTTGAAAAAGTACAAAGCAAGTAAAGGCGCAATCTATGCACTGCACTCCCCATCACAAGTTTTCTTGTATTGCAGGGGAACAAAGGAGTGCAACAGATCAGTTCTGTTACTAATCACTGGATACACAAGATAAAACACCGTTCTTACAGAACTGCGCAGTCATATTTAGACAAACTACAAATGAATATTATTACACAGTATTTATATAGCGCCATCATATTACTCAGTGCTCTACAAAGTTCATAGTCATGCCACTAGCTGTCCCTCAGAGGGGCTCACAATCTAATGTCACTACCATAGTCATATGTCTTTAATATACTCTAGGTCAATTTTGGATGGCCAATTTTCCTAGTAATTACTCGGACTGTAATGGTGCTAATAGTGCAATAATCGGGCAAGTGAAAAGGTGATTGGTAACAGCAAGGCAACTACATATGTGATATATGAGTACGTACATATGCGTCTAGACAAGGATTTACATATATAGAGGTGTGTGTGTGTGTGTGTGGGGGGGGGGGGGTTATTATAGTGTTTCTATTTAGTTTGCATTGGTATGGCTGCATTGCTCCAATAACACCACCCACCACTACCCATTAAAGTATAGTTGCATCATCTAGCACTCTAAGACCCAGCACAGAACAAGGAATTGTAAGTAAGTCGTAGGGAAAGATCAGCTGCAGGGAGAACACATGCAATCCTGATAATCAGTCAATTGCCATCTGCCTGCACCACCTGTTTATACTCTTTAGGAGGCAGCAGGTATGCAAACCAAGGCTGGGCCAAGGGGTGGGCATGAGATGCGGCCTCCTTGGATGCTTCAGCATGAGGCAAATGCAAAACGATTCATGAGGGGAAGGAGAGGAGGCAGATGCATGTTAGTCTTTTAACCTTGGGTGATAAAGGATTTTGTCTTGGCCCTAATGTAGACCAAGGAATGTGGACAAATAGATTTCCACAACAGCTTTCCTGTATTAAAATAAAAATTGGATTCAGGATTTTTAACTATCTTATCAAATTTGCATATTAGAAATGTTGCTTATATTTGCTTCGTAATATCAGTCAGTGACCCAGAATAAGCCAGAAGATCACCATTATAGCCAAGCAACTAGTATTTTTTGGGGAAATGTCAGAAATTGTTCTGATGTAAGGTTGTTAAACCAATTTGACATTATTTGAAGGTAACTAGTACCTGTATATATACAACAATTATGTATATAAAGGTATTGGGTACCTTCAAGGTACATCAAACAACTTTACATAAGAACAATGGCTGTATATAAAGGTACTGTTTACCTTCAGGGTAAATCTTGTTAATTCAAATCTCACATTTTCAGCTATATATTGTCTCAAAACACTCTGAACTTGGGCGTTGTCCTTTACAAGTATTGTTTTAATATATTAGTGAATGTATGTGACCAATATTAGGTCTGTCATTTTATCAATGCAATCCAAGTAATATTCTAACTATTAAATTTAGAACATGTATAATAGCACAAGATTACTTTGTGGTGACCACCATTTGATTTTTGTACCATTCTCTTCTGTTCTTTAGGTTATCAGTGTCAGACTGTAAAGCCACTTAGTCTTCCACCAGCCATATAACAAAGGTTAGGTCTGGTTTACATGAAAGAAAACTGAAGCACAAATAGTTTTGGTAATTACCCATGAACATACAAGGCTGTATTGGAAAGAGCTGGACCACTGGAGGCTAAAACCTATAAAACTTACTTGGAAAAAGCAGTAAATCACCACTTCATACATTTAATTAATGAAATTACACTCAATTAGTTGAAAACAGTCATGTAATAAAAACATTCATCAGTGTTTCTTTTCTACAGCACAACCTCTCTCAAAAAAAAAAAGATTATAATAGGGGGAAACAGGCAGCTGTTCAGGGTCTCAGACTTCTGGAGATCTCACAGGGATGCTAAAAATAGTTCTGCACTTCAGTGCTATTTATTGTAAAGTAAATTCCAGCTTTTTAAGTTTGGACTTTTTTTTTAGAAAGTCAGAATTTCATTTCACATATGTTTCAGGGTCCCTTTCCTCAGGTATCTTATGATCCCATTTCAGGGATTGATTGCTCAGGTTAATTTCCTTATATTCCCATTTCTAAGCAGTTTTCTCCAGTTGGCTCATCTTTGGTGGTGTACCGAGAAGCCTGGGCATTTTTCCAGGCAAAGATTCAATTTTCCGGGTGTTCATCCTCCCATTTGTCCTTAGTGTTACATGGTTACATAGTAAGTCAGGTTGAAAAAAGACATAAGTCCATCAAGACCAACCCCTGGGGAAATAAACATATCCCAAATATAAAACCCTATGGACATAGTTGATCCCGAGGAAGGCAAAAAAACCTGTACATTTTGCTTCAATGGGAAAAAAATCCTTCCTGATTCCCTGAGGCATGAATGAAAACGTTTACAGTAATTTGCAGAATTCACACAGTTTAAACACTGAGTTAAACATGTAAATGTCATTTATGAATCCTATGGGACTTCAAAAAATTATAAATGTTCTGATAGCAAGAGGCTTCATGGCAGTATTCTGTATTTTATTGCACAGCAGGACTCATTAATCATTGCTCTGCACCTTCCACTAAATATTCTTACATTAGGGCAGAACACTGGAATGCCTTTATTAGCATATTGATCACCATATCCAAGAAGGTGTGCCCTCCTCAATGCAGCCTGGACATCCAGAAAGTGGTTGTTCTGTCTATAGGGGTGCCTGGATCACAATTCTGGTTGAACCAAAATTCAGAAAAAAAAAACAAAAGAAACAAATAAATGTATTTTATCTGTGTCTTTACTTTTATGTCTGGAGTCTGATTAGTATTTCTGGTGCTAAATTGCCCTTATGATTGCTAGAGAGCTACCAAGCTGCACTTCTTCATCATTATATTTAATTGCTTCATCATCTTTGTGCAATCAATCATTTTCTCACTTCTTTTTTCTTTTGCTCACTAATAATCTGGAGTCCTTCTATTTTACCTCTTAAGAAGAGTATAAATGAAAAAAATGTCAGTTTTCCATAACAACCACCTACAGCCCAGGCCTGAACACATGTAGGAAGCTAATTGGTTGGTATGGACAACAAGGTGGTTTACCTTTATAACATGTTTTAGGTCCTAAGTTTCTTTCTAAGTGTACTTTAATTGGGAAATCTCCAGCCTTAGGCTGGTTAAACTGGCTTTTTAGCTAAACTGTTAGCCCTTTGGTTTGGCTCACCCACTCTCGGGTTTGAACATTTTATTAGTGGGACAACAACATTAACAATGGCCAAACAGAGCCCAACTGTCCCCTTAACTAACATGCTCTGGATTCCCCCTCTTTATCATAAGCCATGCGTGCCGAGAAAATAAAGACAAAAAAATTGTTGTATTTGCATGGCATTGCTGCATGCTATTGCTATGGTGCCAGATGTATGGTGGGAAAATTTTCCCCTGCATGTTTTACCAAATTTACAAATTGTTTCCTACTCCTGAAGAACCAGAAGTTCTAGTATGCCACTGTGTGTCCATATCTAACTATTCCATGCACTGTCTGTCTTTGCCATTGCTTAGATAAGCAATACTGTATTCTAGTAATATTATTGGAGACATCTACTTTACCTTGCCCTCACCCCCACTTCAACTTGGCCTTATCCCACATTATTCTGCAGTACACTATGCACACCTTAACAAGCCCCCCTCTACACCATCCCTCCTACAAATCCCAGATTCCATTCTCTTTCCCAGTCTCCAGGTTTGATGCTTTGATACTAATAGCTTCACCAGTTTCTGAACTTGTGCACTTCATTCTTTTGACAGTTAAATATATTTTTTTTTATTATTATTAGATGAAAAACAAAAAGCCTTTCAGTTAAACAAATTTCACTGTGATTCTAAAGCCTTGTACAGATGTTCAATTATTTATATACTTTAATACTTTAAATAATGATTATTCTAGGTGACAATTGGAACAGACCAGTGTTGCACTGATAGATTCTAAGCAGCCATTTGTGTTCTTTGAAGAGGTGAGGGGGAGAATGAGCAAGAAGGTAGAGAGAGCAATTTGGGACTACAATAGTGCTCATTAGCGGACAGCTGTTTATTTATCTGGCCTTATGGTTTGTTAGATGACTAGATGATATTAGATGCCTAGATGACTGTGGGGCGTCCAAGACAATCGACAACAATCATCTTCAGTGATAAAAAACCAGTGTCTGTGTGGAGCTTTAGGTTAGCCATAGACAGGCACTTGTTCTCCAGGAGCACAGGATGGGTAAACATCTGCCTGTCCTTTGTAGTGGCTCCAAATTTCATGATGAGACAGATACATCAATGAAGTGCATGCATAGGCAATATCTTCCTAATCAACAAGTTGGAAAATGATGAACCCTTTCAATACCAGAAGCACCTGCTATGACTATTTAGGATTACACCTTTGTGCAGTGTTTCTCAAACAGGGCTCCTCCAGAGGTTGCTAGGAGTTCCTTGAGCAAATAGTAGTTTGTGCCTCTGAGGTTAGCTTTTTTTGGCTATCTGTAAGGGTGATATTCTTCCCATTGACCAGCAATGTAAGGGACATTCCCTCTACTTATCACCACACTGATGTACTGTGAACTATGGATTCATTAATATAGCTGGGGTTCTCTGATGATCTGAAAGCAATTTTAATGGGTTCCCCCATGTTAAAAAGGTTAAGAAACACTGCTTTGTTTACTTCATGTTATTTTTTTAGTTTCTACTGATCTATCAGATTTCTCTATTTGGATTTGTTTTAAAATAACTTGTAAGATCTTCAGAAATAAACACCATTTATTTTTTTTGTAAAAAGAAGTGATGCCCAAGCTATTTTTTTTCCTGGCTTCACCAGTCCTAATTGAGCAGTGCTCTCTTGATAAGCTAGAACCCTAAAATGCACTTTTTTAGTTTGGATACAGAGGGAAAGATGTGCACCCCTTGCCAAGTTTTTGTTTCTCATTGGAGATATTTACCCCTCTGTTTCTACTGGTAACCAAATAATATCAGCAGCATTACAGAGGGGTCCTGAATACTGATGAGAAAAGCAATACTTTTGAAGGTGATGCCACTTTGTTGCTTTCAAAGGATCTAAACAGCAAAAGGAAAGGAGGGCCTGCTACCACTTTAGCAGCTTTTGCCAGTGCAGAGCAATGTGTGATACCTGGGGTCTGTTAATCAGTGATAGAGGAAGCCACAGAGCAACCAATGGCTGCAAAGGCTGGCCTGGGTGTTAATGCCTTCCTTGGCCAGTCTACACTGGTAAAAGTCACCCAAGGACATTTTCCACCCCACCCCTTTTGACCTGGCAACATATTAGGCAGACCTGTACTCATGTTTATGTGGGCTGCCACTGCTACACTGCTAAGGATCCCCTGCTTTAGTTCTTTATGAATTGACCCACAGAATCAGTATGCTGCACAAGTGAGATGCATAAAACTGCTATTATTAACCTCTGTCCAAAAAATACTAACCATGTTGTCTCCAACCTAAATCCTGAATCACTGGTAAAGACAGAATATATGATCTGTATACTTCTTCGCCTTCCCTAATGCCTCAGAAAGACTGCAGCCTTCCTCTATACGGGTATTACAAGATTTTGGTGGATTTCACACAGGACTACGCATTTGGTATATTTTAATCAAACTACGTAGATAATAAACAAATAGCTTATACTGAGGGAGGTAGTCAAACTTTTTAACCTATTGTGTGATGTATGTTTAATGTTGACTGCACAGCATGAAGCCCATACCTGAATTGTATGCACTTTATTCTGTTCATGTTTTCTATATATATGGAAGTTGGCTCATATTGTAATTCCTAAAATTTTGTTATACTTTTGTTTGTATCTGTATTTTCTTTGTTGAAAAATACAGATTTCTTTGTTGAAAACCTTTAATAAAAATTAACATTTAAAAAAGAGAAAGCCTGCAGCCAGCACATCAGAGACAATAATGGATGAGCATTTTCAGACCAGCAATTCATGTATTTACCTAGTTCCTTGGTGTTTCCATGTTTATTTAACCACCCGACCGGTAAACCCGACCTTGGTTCGGGTTTATCGATTTTGCAAAAATCGATAAACCCGAACTTTTTTCACTGTGTAAATCCCAATCACTTACCTGGTCCCCGCTGCGATGATCCGTTCTGTCCAGCGTCGATCAGAAAAAAAAAATACTCACCTTCTCCCCGCAGCTCCTCCGGAGATGTCTTCCGTCTTCTTTCTTCATCCAGCGAGTGCAGTGACGATCACCGGGGTTTCCCGGTGACGTTGCTGCATGCGTCGGTGCGGGCGGGAGATTCAAAATCCTTTGCCTTGAACTCAATACAAAAAAGCTGTATTGAGTCCAATACAAAGAAATCCTTATATAATATATATATAATTGGATTATATATATATTATATAAGCTACTGTACAGGTACATTACATTATACACTATTTTTTTTTTAAACTTTTTTTTAAAGAAAGATTTTTTTTGTTTTATAAAAAATTTTTTATTATTAAATTGATAAAATTTTGGACATATTTCGGTGAGTTATGCGGTAATTAGGTGAATTATAAGTAATTATTGAGTAATTCGGTAGATTATAGCCTACAATCTAAAATAAATTTCCATGCAAAAAGTTTAACACTTTTTGCATGGAAGTTTGGAAAGAATTAGAATACCCGGCGTTCGCGTACGCATCCCTCGGGGATTCCTGATGATGTCCGTGCGTGCGCCCGTCGATGGGGGTCGTAGCGGGAATATTTTGTATTGCATTCAATACAAAGTCCTGTATCCAATCCAATACAAAATATATTTATGTGGTTTTGTCTATAGGTATGTGATGTTGGACTGTTGGACACTAGGGAGGTGTTTTAGAAAAATATATTACTATACAGTATACCGAATTATCGCATTTTCAGTATTTTTCATTTAATTATGTATTCTTGTTTAAGCTGATTTTTGTGTATTTTATTTAATTTTATTAAAAGTATTTTTTTTTTTACATGATTGTGTGTTTCAAACATTTTTTATATTCATGATATCTACTAGACCCTTATTCGGACATATTTCTGTAAGTTACAGGTCTACAATTTAAAAAAAAAATTTCATGAAAAACAGTGTACTGTAACCACTACACACCAGATATATTGAAGTCTACACCAACCAAGGTTTTTACACTGACTTGTGTTATCCCTGTACAGCCAGCTCCAGCTTTTTTTCAAATAATGAACAGATTCTAGATCACATCCATAGAATAGCAAAGTATGCGCCCTCCCCCTTTTACCATGATTGGTACCATGGCTCACTTGTAACTATCGGGAACCAGGGACCACCAGAAGATCTCTTAAGAAGCCAGAGGGAGGAGGATCATTGATAATGTAATCATCAATCCTCCCAATAAGCCTGGAAGTGTTTAGCCTTGAACACTTTTTTTTTTAATAATTTTGTATTAATTTTTTAAAACTGCAATACAAAAAGACAAAAAAAATAAAATAAAAAATAACAAACTTACAAAAATCAACATACAAAAGCATGTCTTATAACAATCAGTGCGTACCCAATAACATCAAGTATTATAAAGAAAAACACAAGAAACTTGCTTCTGTCCCTGGTTTAGTGATTATTTATTTTCTATGACCCACGTTGAATATTTGAAATGGTCGTAAATACACAATTTTTCCGAGTCATCCAACACTTTATCAATATAAATATACCAAACCTTAAAAAAATCTTGTTATTTGTTTATCTTCCAAGTTCTCTGGTTCAAACCTTTCTGAATCAAATACTTGTATATTGGAATTGTATTGGAACAGTCGGTCAGATCCATTCCGTGAGTATCACTCATCTAGCTGCCAGCAGGTATATTGTAATCAATTCTTTGTGTTTCAAATGTATATTAGGAGAAATCACATTCTCCCAAGATCCAAACAAACATAGAATAGGGGACAGTAATATCCATTGTTCAGTAATATCAGTAATGATGGTCAATACATTCTTCTAAAATTCTAAAGCTAGGTACACACTTGCAATATTTATTGTTAGTAAACGAACGACTAACAATTATGCATGATTATTTTGAACGATAGTATTGTGCACAGTTCTGTACATGTTGTAATAATACGATCATTCAAATATAATCCACCAATAATGTACACACGCTAGATACGATCGTTTGAAGGATGCAGGAAGTGTAAAGGAGTAAAGTGTACTGCAGAAACATCCACAATCACTGAATGACCGTACACACAATAGATAGTGAACGATCATCGCTCAATCAGATCCGCCGGGAGTCGTTCGTTTCCAGCGACAATCTTTGTTCTTCGGCGTCGTTGTGCACTTTTTTGTTAACGGATATCGGACAATCTTTGGTTAGTCGTTTGTTTACAATGATAATTATTGCAAGTGTGTACGCATCTTAACACAATAGGACAGTTCCATAAGCTATGTGTTAACGTACTATCTTCAGTCTTACATTTCAAACAGTAGGACTTGGATGATTTCCCAGTGCTTGATGCAGTGATCCTAATGATCTTATATGCGCGATGGAGCAATTTGAACTGAATTTCTCTCCAGACTTCATTCACTACATATTTCCGCACCAATAAATATCCCTTCAAAATATAATCAAAAAATAACAATCTTGGAATCAGAAATTCTTTTTACCAATGGCGAATATTTGTTGAGGAGAGTGGTTTTAAAAACACCCCTTGGCAAAACTGAAAATACAAACATATCGATTGTGTGGACATAGTAGCCTTGAACACATTTAATTTTGAAAGTTGTCAGTGCTATCATGCTGACCAGGGAAAAGAAACAAAATTAGATTTGTGCCTAATCTACTAAATAAAACAAAAACAAATCCAAAACAAATGCTGAAGAGCACCCATTGCAACCAAGATGTTAAGGTATCCTTGAAAATGTTTGCAGGGTGGGCACTATGTGTTACTATAAAGCAAAGGCGTGGGGGCATTAATAATATAGCAGACTGCCAAGCAACTAGTATTTTCAGAGAGACGTAACTAATGACAGCCTGCTTTCTATAACCACAGCTCATAGTTTATTAATTTGTTGGTAATGGGAAGAATGCCTCCTAAGCTAGGTACACACTTCCAATGGTTCTTGTTCGATAATCGGCTAGGGCCGATATTGGGCGAGAATCTTGAGTGTGTATAGCACGCGTCGTTTCATCCTCCGACTGACCACCCTCCGACTGACCACCCTGGCGGATGCAGGGACGATAAACAACAAACGATCGTAATGTAAGGGTGCCGCTCGTGTATGTACAGCGCTCATACATGCATCGTGAGGTACATTGGCTTTACGGTGCTAGCCTTTGGGAAGAACATTATCTTAGCCAAAACAAACATTGGCATCTGTTAAACTCACTTGAGAGTCACAAACAACTAATCGCTTAAGGACCCCTAACAACCACTGGATTACATACAAGTTCCCTTTAAAATATCAGAGCAAAAAAGCTAATGTATGGTGAAACTATATTTTTATAAAAATAGAACTTAAATCACTGAAATATCATTTTAAACATTCCTAGCAAAGCGTGCTAATGTTCTCAAAATTCTATGTTCTCAAAAATCTATGTTTAGAAAGGAAGGAAACTTAGCGGCACAGAGAGGTGCCTGGCAAATGCCCAAGACTAAATAATTATATCAAATTAAAAAAAAAAAAAACATCTTAAGGTCCAATGCATGTAGCTATTGCCTCAATTAAACGTGTTCATCCCAATGGGGATGCAAGAACAAAAACAATTGTAAAATAATAGGCAAAGGCTCCAAGGATGAGGTTAATGCTCTGTGCCTGTTTTGGAAGAATAATTACATCTGCACCTTAAAGGACAGTTGAGATGTTCTCAGCAACAAATGGGAATAATCATCAACTTAGTGTTTTCTAGGGAACTACATAAAAAAGTTCACTCATTTTTCTTTATGCTGATTTTTTTTTTACGTCTTTGTTCCTAATTCTAAAGTACATTGCACATCGATTAAGGAGGTTGCATCCTCAGCCATTCAGGTGGCTTCACCACAGCTACCATTTCACCTAATTTGGTCTTGTCACTTTGATAAGACCTGGTTCTGATTGTGATAGACGAATGGGCAAACCATGTACATTTACCAACCCTATTGCATTATGCACATTTAAAGCAGAACGAAACCCAGATCACACTCCCTATGTCCCTATTCCATAGTGGGCATTACCCTCTTCATTGTCTTCTGCATTCTGATCCTCAGCCATCATTATTAGCTTGGCTAATTGCCAGGTATCCCCTGCGACAAACGCAGAGCTGCACAAAGCTCAGTGACATTTAACAGCAGGTCAACAATCAGGCAGGTAAAAATAATTACTGCAGAAGAGACATCGTCTGTCCCTTTCTGAAAAATAAAACAAAAAACCTGTCTGATTAACAATTTTCAAAAGGGTATTTAGGTCCACTTTAAGGAAAGGGAATCTGCAGAATCAAAAAAAATTAGTATGGATGACTCCTGCTCTATAACTAAAAAAAAAGGCATCTAAAGCTTTGACTGAGGACAGGCTTATCTACATAGAGCCTATTTATGCTCAAAACAAAAGTCCAAATCAAAACAATTGTGTTTTATATTTTACAGGATGAAAACATTCAGTAAATGTTTTTATGAATGAGCTTGTTTATACACTGTACATGCCCTAAACCTTGGCTTGATATTAGGTTTGTGTGTCACTTGCATCTGAAGATATTCAGGAGTGCGCCAAGAACAGCTTCCATCAATAAATGCCACTCTCCCAAAGCTGTGCCAGTCTAAGTATTAAATGCTCCACTTGGCCTGAATGGGAGAGAGACATGTACTACTAGAAGAGGTTGGAGATCCGTCACAACATAAATTATAAACAGATTTAAATATCTAGCCATGAAGTTTAACCTGATCCAACCCCAGTATCCAGGTTTACCAAGTCCTGCTATATTCCTTGTTTTTTGTGACAAAACTGCAGATAATTTCTGCTATAGGATAAAGTCAGATTAATCTCAAATGAGTATACTGCAATGGAGGTGGAATTTCCTGATGTTCTGTTTCAATCAGGAATCTGTTTCATTCAAAGCAGGAGAATATTGGCCAAGGACTCTATGCACATGTCTGCACTGTGTTACACAGGTTTAACTTAAGACAGCATTATTAATTTGAAATAGGCTGCCAAAAAATAAATAAAAGACCTGCAATCCCATGGGATTTTCCTAGGTGACTCGGCAACTAAATATCGCCCATGTGGTTTTTGCCTTATTTATTGCATAATGTTGATTCTGGGAATCTTTATTGCAGCAATAATAATAATAATACAACAGTCAGGCTCGGTAAATACAAACTTGTCTGTGAAATAAACTATTTTTCAGTTTACTAAAGATCATTAAATGAAAAACCAAAAACATGATATAGGGGGTGTAAACAGGTCTTTAATGTAACAGACTGCTTGGTCATAAATTGTGTGCGTTTGACACCAGCATATTGGTACGGCCTCTGCTAAGACACTCTGCTGGAAATGGAATGCAGAATACTTGACTGGAGTGTGCAGAATCAGTCTCTCTTCTTATAGGATTCCAGATTGGAAAGGATCCACCCTGATGGCCCCAGGAAGCAGACCATGAAAGCACCAAGACCAACAACTGTGTCCTATGGAGAAAAACAAATAAAGGTGAAGCGTTTCACAAGCACAAGAGGATACATTTACACAAACTTGGATTCAGCTATAAAACCCCAACATTTCCATTCAGGTGCCCTCCAATATACCTCCGTCAACATGCTTTTTGGTTAAAGGGGGCTTTACTTGCCACTATACCTGCTGGGTTTCTTGCTAATACTTTTGTTACTTAACTCCAAGCAGATAAATGCAGGCTGAAATACTAATTACCATACTTAATGCAGTTAAGTATTTAATAAAATTTATCACAATGCAACTAACATTTAGCTAGTTTCACACCAGCTTAGAGATCTGCTCAGATATTCTCACCTGTCTCTAATTGCCTTTAGGATACAGAAGTAGGAGACAAGCCATACTTTCTGCAAAAGCTTCCAAGATCATTAATCTTTCACACTGTAGCAGAATTATTCCATCACTGAGTAAGGTAACGTACGCACATCAGATGATTCTGGTCCAATACAGTAATTACTTCAGAGCTAGTATCAGGCCAGAATCCGACGTGTGTACAGCTCTCGTCCGACACCATTCATGAATCCCTCCTGGCACATCTATGAACGACTGCAATACAAGTGAAGTGGAGAGTGCAGCAGGGTGTCACTCGCTCTCCCCCCTCACCATAGAGCAGAATGGAGCTGTAGTGTGAGTGTTTGTGTAGTGTGTAGTGTAGTGTGTGTGGTTCTGTAGTATTTGTAATCTACATATCTGCCAACTTTATCCAGATCTCATCTGTTCAAGTTTGTCTTTCTGCCAAACAGAACTAAGAAACTGTAAGCCTCTGTTGGGACATTAGAGAGGTTTCACATAAATTTTGCTGGATAATCTATTCTAATTTACTCCTTTCATTACACAAAAACCCATACACAATGCATGAAATGGAATATTCTACTAACCTATTATCAAGTCTGCTCACAATATTCAAGTTTTACCTTTTAGAAGATAAAAAAAATAATAATTACATGGCTAACATGATATAAAAGTTAAAGACTCATGAGCAGTCATCTCCATCTATTTCGTAAACCCACAAATAGTGAATGTTCAGGTGCCTGACCTGTCTTGCTCGTGTGTAGTGAAAATAGGAATTACAGACCCAAAGCCCACAGTAAACAATGGCAGCCCTGCCTGTCTGACCTGCCTGAGCACAGTGAGTAAATGTGAAAAAAAACTGCATGTGGAGCGTTAGCTTTGGTATCTAGGGAAATTCAACAATCTTGTCTTCCCTTGCAGTAACTAAAAACACAAACCACTGCATAAATAAAACTACAAACCAATATCCACAGTATTCAGCATGCACAAAGGAGATTCATTTACCTCCAAAAAACAAAACAAAAAAAAAAACAAAAAAAAAACTGCTGTGCAGCCTAAATGCATAAAATCCATAACAATTAATTAGGTCTGTCATTCACATGGCAGCTTCCCAAACACTGCTGTCACAAACACATTCTAACCAGATCTCCCAGGTAGAGTTCCAAAAGCTCAGGGTAGTGCCAGTGTTCTGCAAAGCCATTCCCTACTTACCCATCACATTGATGGCCAGCCAGTACCAACAATTGCACATGCCATACTGAAGAGCAGATAGGCATTTGGACCCTAGCAGGGAAGTATGTGCACACCAAGAAATCTGATCTTTATAACTGCAGGACAGATTTTGTTTGCAGCAGAAGTTTGTAATTTGGTGAGGTTTTCACCTTAATTTAAAATAATGCTCAGCATCCTTACATATCATGGTGCACTTACCTGCAGCATTCCACTATTTAGCAGTGACAGCCTAAGGAAGATCACCTACACTGCCACCATCTCAATGGCTAACTCATTTTCCAGGCCTGGCATTGAACCTTTTAATATTTCAATACCCCCATGAAGATAAAACATATATACCCATTGTCCTCAATTCTAATGACACATTTAGAGGAGTGCAGCAACCCACTAAGAACATATATTAATAGTAATCTCCTCTAATAGCAAAAAAATGGGCTCTTCTGTAAGGTGTGGGTGCTCAGCTATAGCAGTCTATGCACCGTACAACCCATTTATTATATCAATATCCCGCCAGGCTACAGTGATATCTTACCACAGTGGAAGACTGGCGGACTGATTTGGAGGCCATTCCTCTGCCAGGAATGAATTGGCCCAGCCTGGGCAGCCGGAGGAGACGAGTCATGGCGGAGGACATGCTATGCAATTTCCAAAATGTCACAAATCACTTCCAGCAAGGTCAAGGAATGAGAGGCAGGAGAAAAGGCTTAGCTTTATATAAACGCTGAGTCACGTGTCCGGAAAAACCCGAACGCTGCCGTCACAGCTGTGCTGTAACTAGAGGACATACAGCCGCCATTTTTATGGAGACCAATAAATAGAGGCTGTAGTCTCAAGAAAACGACATGCAGCTTAGGTCTATTTGTGGCCCAAAGGAAATGTTATCACAGCTTATTAGTCGACAGAAATAAAACTAGCTTATAAAAGTTCGTCCAGTTATTTCTAAATAATTAAATTATGATCTTCCTTATTAATTTGTACATTCTGCGTTTACTGCACATTTCAGACTTCCCACAGTCTTATAAAGAGCCCATCTCATATCCTGGCTGGATGATGTCCACCATTATCCTGTCCTTTTATCCACAACTTTACTGTCCCTGCCATGCTTCCCTTATTCATTGCAATTTAGTCTCTGTAGTTATCATACCTCCCAGCTTTAGACTTTCCTATAGTAAAACAGTCATAGCATGCCATGGGAAAAGTGGGCATGGATAAATAGCACCAAATACTGGGCACAGTTTAAAGGGGTGCAATTGAATAGCTTCTGAGTTTATGGACAGTATTTACAGTACACATTTTCACCAAAACATAGGGGAGTAAATCTCAAAGGGGGTTGTAGTTTTGTAGTCAACCCTATCCTGTCTGTTGAGGGTTAAATCTACATAATTTCAGCAATAGATCATACAACTTTAGAAGTTAACATTATAGTACAATGAGATTTCCCATAATATATCTTAGAATTAAGAGCCATAAAACTAGCAGCAAAATTATATCATGTTAGGGGGAAAGGGGTGACAAGGATAGCACGTACTAGCATAAATTAGGGGCAATATGAAGTGGACCACTAAAACACATGTATCTAGTAATATTTACAGAATATAGTATTGTTTATTGGAGCAATGAAAAAGCTTGACAGTGGATACATATAATTAGATATGGGAAAACAATTGAACCATGCAACTTGGAGGACTTTAGTAGCAGGCAATGCTGGGGGAAAGGGCACTTCATTGGCAGTAGAACAGACAGTACAATCAGATTACATAGTATATGGTTGTCTTAAGATGCACGAAAACATGCATGAAATGATTTAGAATATCTGGTAACAATGCTCCATGGGGATCCTCCGATCTATGTAGAAGCAGAATTAATGCTGAAAGACACCATCCCTTGATCACTTTGTCACACTTGTTTTGGGTGATTATAATTAGGCATATGTACAGACATTACCAGGATAAAAAAACTTTAGCTTTATACACAGAGTAATATGTAGGCTGCAATTGCTGGCCTCCTTATCAAAATGCTGGTCTCCGGCTTCCATTCTTTCTGTGCAACTGACCTGGAACAAGCGGGCAGCAGCAAAGTCGAAACTCCTAATGTGCACACTTGTTCCCACACAGAAGGAACTGAAATCAAAGAATACGTTAGAAGTAGAAACTAAGCCACTTAAATTCAAGCTGTGACATTTGGAGGGATAAAGGGGAAAGCATCTGATTTTCTTTAACAGTGAGTAACCATTTCTTCTCTTCTTTCTTTTTGTGACAAAGATGTATTCTGAAGGTTGGAGGTATGAGGACACCTAGCCTCAATGGACCTGACCTTTTAAGGTAAGTGATCTGTCAAAATAAAGGGGGCAGAAAAGAAGAAACAACCCCCAAAGGGAGCATAGCAATTGGAAGCTCCAAAACTGGTTTAATCTCATGTTGAAAGCTTTGCAATTGCTATGTTCCTAATCCATTATAATGGGGTGCTGAGAAGTTCCTGGCTTTGCCCAGAAAAAAGAGAGCCAGAGTTATGAAATCACACATTTATTCAACATATTCCCCCCCTGAGACTGATGCACTTGGTACAGCGTAGTTGCAGCTTTTCTAGACTGTCGCAAACAAACACCCAGCAGCATCTTTGACGTTAGAAATATCCTCAAAACGTTGCCCCTTCAGGTGTTTCTTCAAATTCGGGAACAGATAATAGTCCGAAGGGGCCAGGTCAGGTGAGTAGGGGGGATGGTGGACCAATTGGAAACCCAGGGTGTTTAATTTGGCAGCCACAACATTGGACGTGTGCACAGGTGCATTGTCCTGCAAAAAAAGGATGCCTTTGGTCAACTTTCCATGGAGTTTCGTCTTAATTGCCTCCTTCAGCTGGTCCAGGAGGTTAGCATAATACTGTCCAATACTGGGTGAAATGCCAAGTCTTGAAACAGGATATCCAGGTTTTGACAGTGCTGTAGGAAGGACACTTCTCCCCCAGTTTTTGTGACATCTCAGTGTGAATGTCCTTTGCTAACTTTTCCTGGAGAAACAAAACTTTCATGACTGCCCGTAACTCCAACAACGTGAAACTTGCTTATGCCGCTGCCATCACAGTTTCTCACTAAATGAAAAAAAAGTTTTAAGAATCGAAAAAGACCTTATATTTGCACAATTACATACTAGGATATTAGGCTGTCATATGTTTTGTCTTAATTGCCTCCTTTAGCTGGTCCAGGAGGTTAGCATAATACTGGGCAGTGATACTAGAGCCCTGAGGTAGGTAGTCCACCAACAAAATACCGTCTTTGTCCCAGAAAACGAACGCCATGACTTTTTTGGATGATTTCTGGGTTCCGACCTTCTTCGGGTGCAGGGACCTGCTGTGGCGCTATTCCTTTGACTGTTCTTTTTCAGGATCATGGATGTGGAGCCAGGTTTCATACTCAGTCACTAACCTAGCCAAAAAGTCCTGTGCAACTTCAAAATGGGCCAAAACGGCTTCTGATCACTGTTCAGCACCCACTTCGCTGAAAACTTGTGCAAGTCTAGGATAGTGGTGACAACAAACTCAACACGCTCCCGTGAGATGTCAAGTATCTGGGCTATCTTTTTTGCAGATATTCGCCGGTCCCCAATAATTAGCTCATGAACAGCATCGCAGGTTGCCGGGTCAGTTGAGGTTGGGGGGCACCCACTGCGAGGCTCATTTTCAAAGGTGAAATGCCCAGTCTTGAAACAAGATATCCAGGTTTTGACAGTGCTGCAGGAAAGACACTTTTCCCCCAGTGTTTGTGACATCTCAGTGTGAATTTCCTTTGCTGACTTTCCCTGGGGGAACAAAAACTTCATCACGGCCCGTAACTCCAACGACATTTTAAGAATCGAAAAAGACCTTATATTTGCACCGTTACATACTTAGATATTAGGCTGTCATGTGCCCCCCTCCCCCCACTCATTTTTCTATTTCATCTGGAAGGGGGCAAAGCCAAGAACTTCTCAGCACCCCCTCGTATACACGAAAGGGCCTAATAAATATCTAATAAATGTAAAAGACTGTGTTGTACACATATATTAACTAATTTAATAGATTGCTGGAACAGTTAAAATGGGAAAGTTAATTTTTTTTTTCATGGGAAAGTGGTAATTTTTATCAGTAACACTTTTTAGAAAAAAAACAAAGATTTACTGGAGTAAGGGGACAAGCTCAGTAGCTCTAACAATAATGAGTCATTTAGCACCAGAAATACAAATCAGAGCCCAAGAGCTGGAAGTATAGACACCAGATAAAATGGTCTAATAAACTGTACTAAAAATATATACCATGTACTTAGGAGTAATCTGATTTCTATCTCTTTCCAGGTACAAGTGACATCCAGCCTGTCAAGGCCAAAAAGACTACCTCTGGTCTTTGATTCTGAACAGATTCTCCTTCTTTGACCTACTTAGAGAAGGGAGTTATGGAAAGGTAAGGAACTGGACAACCACCCCCTAGAATGATCTGTACTTAGTTAAAGAGGAACTAAACTTGAAAACTGGTGAAAACTCAATCTCGCAGGGCAGTCCAAACCATCCTGGGGTGTCTTGCATCAGGTTCCACATCGTCCCGACATCCGTCCCAGAACTGCTCCGGCGCCCCCATCTTCTCCTCTTCTTCCTGGTTCTTTATCCTATGTCACCCAACGCAGGCGCGAGATCGGATGACGTAAAATGAAAAAAAAATTTGCAGTGAGTTCGGCAAATTTTTCTGTTTGTGCAAAAAGGCTCCTTCTGCGCATGCCCGAGATGGTCAGGCATGCGCACAAGGAGCACCCAAGAGGCTTAGTGCTCCCATTCATTCTCGATCGCCTAGGCAGTCGAGAATTAGGGGGCGGTGCTGCACCCTTTTTTTTTATTTTGTCTACCCTTTTATGTAAAGTGAGATTTCTGCGGTAAGGTACACTTTAAGGAAAGAAGACCTGTCTGAATATACAATAATTTGACTGAATTATCACCATCGGGGAGGCTGTGATTTTCAAACTTTATTATTGATGTACTAACACTCTCTCCTCTGTAGGTAATGATGACATCTTATCCTTCCATTAGCCAGCATCTAGTAGTAAAGATGGTCAACAAAAGGCTCCTAATCCAAAATCTTCCAACACCTGCCCCCAGAGATCATCAAACTCCTTGTACATGCTCTTATCATCTCTGGTCTGGACTACTGTAACATCCTCCTCTCTGGTAATCCACTAACCCGACTCTCCCCTCTACAATCTATTATGAATGCTGCAGCCAGACTCATCCATTCTTCCCACCGCTCCTCTTCTGCTGCATCTCTTTGCAGTTCTCTACACTGGCTTCCATTTCACCTTAGAATCAAATTCAAGCTCCTGTGCTTTGCCTTCAATCCCTACACAGTTCTTGGCCCTGATTTATCAATGAAATGCGCGTACGTTCGACGCGTGTTTTTACGTGCCAGTCAGCAAGTTCTACCACGGCGAATCAGGCCCAAGTTCTAGTGAACTCGCCTGCCAGTTTCCTGGAAAAATGAGCAAAGATCTTAAATAAACCAAATAAGGCGATTAATTTTCAGCTGCGCGATTCAGGAGCAGATGTTAAAGTCAATGGTGAGGTGATAGCAATTGATTAGCGCACACCTGCGCCCTGTTCTGTAAGCATCTCCAGTCCATTTTACAGGTCAGTTTGAATCTTTAATGCTTGATGTTTTTTTGTGTAAGTGCTACTTTTTTATGTTACATTCTACTCATTCACAAACTTGCTTCATTTATAGTTACATTTGTTGCACTTGTTGTTTTGATACTTTTTTCTTTCCATTGCAACACTGCAAACTAATTTATATCAAGCTGGATATATACTAAGTAGCACTTTCAAATACGTCATCACACAATAGTATGACTAAAAAAAATATGTGAACAAACATTTGTGACCTGATTAAAATTAAATCTAGTTTGAATTTAGAGAAATCAAATATTTTAGTAAAGGATTATAGGCAAACATGTTATAAGACATGTATTAAGAAACATTTAGTGATTTCACTTGTGTGTGTATGTCAAAATACATTAAAATGTATAGAAATACATATGCATTTTCATTAGCATTATTTTAACTGGACTGGTTTCTGGAGTTAATCAAGAAAGTTTGCTTGGATGGTATGCATTGATGTGATTTTTTGTAATCCTCATTGTTGTTAGTTTCATCTGTTGCTGCAATGTTTTTGTGCCTGGTTTGTAATAGTGTTAAAGGTTGTGGTAGTGTTATAGGTTTGTTGTCATTGTGCTGTGCTACCTGCTCTTAGCACTTGCTGTCCAAACTGGTTGTCAATTAGTTGTCCAGCTGAGTTGCATACTCATTCTAACACACCTGATGGAAGGAGGTCCAGGTTGCCAAGCACAACATCAAAGCACATTGATTGCCAAGCTCACAAGCAGGGTCAGGCACACTTGGAGAAATGAACAGATGTTGTATTGTTGCTTTACTTAATGCTCATAAATACTGAAGTGTATGTATTATTTAGGTGTTTATACAAAACAAATAGTACTAATATATCAAACTTCCAGGACAAAATCCACTTTGTGCCAAACATTTCTTGCTTTTTCCATCCCTTTAGGATGTTTATGCAGGTTTGAATGGCATATTAGATCTTGGCCCAATATATATTTTGACTTACTCCCCTCAGCTTGGTAGTGGAAGCACATAACAATGGTTTCCTTCTTTTAACCAGAAGCAAAATTATCCATGAATGTTACTTGTAGCCAAGCCCATGACATCAGAAATCATAGGAACAAATAGGCAATTTATTATTATTATTATACAGTATTTATATAGCACCATCATATTACGCAGCGCTGTACATAGCCCATAGTCATGTCACTAACTGTCCCTCAAAGGAGCTCACAATCTAATGTCCCTACCATAGTCATATGTGATTATTATAGTCTAAGGTCAATTGTTAGGGAGAAGCCAGTTAACCTAACTGCATGTTTTTGGGATGTGGGAGGAAACTGGAGTACCCGGAGGAAACCCACGCAGACACAGGGAGAAGCTGCAAACTCCATGCAGATAATGTCCTGGCTGGGGATTGAACCTGGGACCTAGCGCTGCAAAGGCCGGAGTGCTAACCCCTGAGCCACCGTGCTGCAATCTTTTCAATGTAACCCAATATGGTCCAAAAAGCACTCTGCCTATTTCTTCCTATAATTTCTCTTTTCTATGTATACACATCTAAATGCATACATGTTTTGCTTCATGTGCACTCATGTCTATACATACATGAGTGCACATGAAGCAAAACAAGCAATATACACAAAAAAATAAAAACTTACCTGAATGTTGCACATATTGCACCAATATGCAATTTTGGCCCATCAAGGGTAACTGGTTTAGAAAATATTTATGCAGGACAAACATTTCAAAGTGGTAATAAAGGCAGAATTTTGCAATCAAACAATATGGCCACAAACACATAACCATAGCATTAACACTGACTTCAAAATTGCAAAATGGGCATTACAATTATATTCTAATATAATATACACCCTTATATATACACCCTTATATTTGCTCAAATTTAAGTGCACAGGTGATAAAAATTTGCTTGCATTTAACACTTGTGCAGTCTGTCAAAATTGGCTGTTCATTTATTGATATGATCCTTTAGATTTGTACACCAGTAAATAAATATTAAAAAAAAATAAAATAAAGTTGAGGATTTAATGTTAAAAATATTTTCTATATGTATATTTAGATACATATATATTATATACTACAATAAATATATATATTTGTTTATTTTTTCTTATATTAACTATAGTAAATACAATTTTATATATATATAAAAAAAGAGAAGAAGGGGAAAGGAGGGGGGAAGAGCGAGGATACTGGAAGAATGCAGAACAAATGGTAAATATATGGCAATTAATTAGGAGGAGTTCCTGGAGTTATCACCAAGGAAATATTAGAAGGAGATACATTGGAAGGGGCTAGCTAAAGATTAACAGTCACATGTTAACAGAAACATATTAGTGGCTGATTACAGATATGAGTCCTATAGGGCCCAGATTGCTGTAAATTTGTCATATCAATCATAAATTTCTGGCCCTAAGGAGTTCCATAAGTTGAACTTCTTTGATTCTAGCATATAAATCCATTACGCTGGGGGGTGAGGTAGATTTCCACTGTCTAGCAAAAAGGTACCTGGCTGTGGTGAGTATGTGACATGTCAATTTTCTATTCAGTTTAGTTAGAGTTGAAATAGGAAGACCCAGCAGATGAAGACCTAAATTGAGCGATATATGGACTTGATTTGTGTTGATTTTTGCCCAGTAGGGCTTTATGAGCGAACAGGACCAGAAAATATGATATAAAGTGCCAATTTCCATACTACATCTCCAACATATATTGCTTGCATTAGGAAAAATTGCATGTAGTTTATTTGGAGTAAAATACCACCTCATAAGTAGTAAATACCATCTCTTTCTCTTTTACATATGTAAAAGAGAAAAAGTCCTAGAGGGTGGTAAGTAATAGTTCAGCGAAGATTGCTATACAGCCAAAAATTTATCAGGAGAATCATTAATATTGGCATTAATCTTTTCGTTAATCATTGTCCCATGCATACGGTTTTTAATTTCCATAATATTCAATCCAGAGGTTTTCCATGGTTGTGCAATAATCTGCTTGGTAAAAATATGCGAAATAAGAGCAGAAGATTTTCTATCAACATTGGGAATAGGGGCATGAAACAGCCCATGCCATGGGTCTTTAGGCAAATTTATCCCCAGTACAGTATTAATCATATGGTATACTTTTATCCACAGTCTGGCCACTTTAGGGCAAAGCCATCATATATGGCCCATGGTACCTTTTGCTGAGCATCCTCTAAAACAATTCAGTGACACCGAGGGGAACGCATGTGCCATTCTAGCAGGGATAAGATACTATTGCATTGGAATTTTATAAGAATTTTCCAGAGCAAATACATTCCTAGAAGATTTGGAAATAGCCTGCCATAAATTAAGGGCATCCTCCCTTTCCCATACTGATAAATATGACAACGGTTTACAGAATTGTACTTTAATAATCGATATATATATAAAAAAGAAATTTTAGAAAAGTTAAGGAGGGCCGTGGGCTGCCAAGCAGACCACTAACAAAGTGTCAAATTCGCAAATAACGAAAAAGTTCCCTATTGGGAATATTATACTTCTCCTTTAAATAGCGGAAGGAGTGTACCCCTGAACTAGATATCATAGATCCTACCGTGGTAAAATTCTTTTAAATCCACAATTTGGCACTGGACCTATTAATAAAACCCGGTTGGAAAAGTGTATTATCAAATAGATCCATTAATGTACGGTGAACACTAATAAATTTAGCTTTGTGCTCAAGAGAATCCCAAAGCCGTAGCATATGCAGCAAAATGGGCTCACATTCTTAGATCTAACTAATGGGGGGCTCCAAGGTAAATTCCTCACTGAACCTAGAGAAATAAGAGTTAGTTCAATCAATACCCATAAAAGACAATCTATAATATGAATAGTAAAAAGAGGAGCCAATTGGGAGGCTTTATATAAGGAAAAAAAATGTGGTACTCCAAGACCACCATTCAATTTAGGACGAAAAAGCACATACTTGCCAATATGAGGGGGTCCAGATTTCCATATAAAGCGCAACACTTTTCTTTGGATAATCTGACATATCCCAAAAGGGGGGATATATATATAGGAGATATAGGATATAGGGTGAACCAGCATAAAGTACAAAATTTGGGGAAAAAAAGACATCTTTATAGCATTAATGTGTCCAAACCATGATAGATATGGCATATTCCAGGACCACAGAAGTTGGCAAAGGGACCTTATTTGAGGCGCATAATTTGCTTTTTTAAGTTCACCATGATCTGCTACTAACTGAACACCTAAATAAGGTAATTTCTTAACCCAGTTGTATGAAAAATTAGCCTGAAGTATATCAACTTCAGCATTTGTAAGAGAAACATTCAGCGCCAGTGATTTAGTGGGATTGACTTCAAGCCCCGAAATCTCTTCAAAACTCGCAAAAATCTTTACAAGTGAAGGTAGTGTCACATGAGGTGTGGTTACATACAACAAAATGTCATCCACAAATAGTGAAATTTTATGAGTATATTGCAAAGTATTGAATCCTGGAACTTCAGTACTCTGATAAACGCTGCAAATGGTTCCAATGCCAATTCAAAAAGTAACGGGGATAAGCTCTGTCTAGTGCTTCAAACAATATTAAAAGATTGGGATGTATACCCGCAGTAACCCACCAAGGCTATAGGGTTAGAGTAAATAGCATTTTTCCAAAAAATAAATGCCTCCCCTAAATTCTATTTATACAAAGCCAATTTTAAATATTGCAGGGATATCGAGTCAAAGGTCTTGTTTATTTCAAGTGACAAGAGCATAAACCCTTGACAAGACCTCCTGGCGAAATAACTAAGCAAGATCGTATGGCGAATACTATCAGATGCCTGGCGTCCGGGAATAAAGCCAACTTGATCCTTATGGATCATAGAGGACAAAAACTCATTCAATCTAGAGGCAAGCACTTTCGCCAAAATTTAAAAATCAATACTAAGCAATAATATAGGTCTATAATTAGACCAATTAAGATGGTCGTTATCCGGCTTAGGGATCATTACCACCTGTGCTTGTAACATTTGAACACTAAGTGAACCAGAAGCTTTAAAATTGTTAAAAAGTGTAGTCAGATAGGGGGCAACATGGTCCGCCATCTTTTTATAAAAAAAAGCCATAAACCTGCCCGGGCCACTCTTCTTGCCAATCTAAAGGGACTTTATTGCATCTAGCACTTCCAATACGGTAATGTCAGCACCCAAACAACCTGCCTGATCACTATTTAATGTCGGAAGGTGTGTTGTGGATAAAAATGCTTGAGTTCCTGAAGATGGAAGATGGCACTATACAATTTCTCTAATTGGTAACTACATTTGTTTATTATATTGAAAGGGCTTATAGAAGTATTGATCTGGCAGCGGCAGTGCACCGGAGTTACGCCAGCTACAAGCTTTTCTTGTCTCTTCAGGTTCCAGACGCAAATGCAGAGACTTTGCAGGCGGGAGGCGGGGCGGGAAATTCAAATAATTTTGTATTGGATTCAATACAAAATAACAGTATTGAGTCCAATACAAAGAAATTTTCATATATATTTATATATATAAAATTATAATATATATATTATTTAAGCTACTGTACAGTTATATTATATAACTGTATATTTTTTTTTTGGGGGGGGGGGGGTTATTATATTATATATATATTATATAAGTTTATTATTACATTTTTTTACAAATAATAAATATTGGACATATTTTGGTGAGGTATGCCTAAGAATTATAGCCTACAATGTAAAATAAATTTCAATGCAAAAAAATGTAACACTTTTTGAGTGGAAATATGGACAGAATTAGAACGGTAAGGGGGCTACAGTGGCTGAATACAGTACCGCTTTGTACTGCTTTCAACCCCTTTTTTCCGGACAGAATCATACCTCCAGGGAGGTTAAAGAGAGTTTAGTGGTTCGGTATGGTAAGTAGTATACCTATCCAACCACTAAATTCTCACTATGGTATTTTCCATATTATGGCTGTAATGGCTGTATTATGCAATTTTGTTGGTATTTATTTTGAATGTTGAAACTTGACAGAGCATTTCCCACCCTGGGCTTATAAGTGAGCCAATCAATTTTTCTTGTTTTCCAAGGTAAAAATAGGGATCTCGGCTTATATGCGGATCGGCTTATACTCAAGTATATATGGTACGTTCTGTGGGATGTCTCTTAAAACTAAGTACCTCCAATTCCGCCTCCAGCTTAGCTATAGTTTGGATACATTCATGTTTACGTTTGAAGGCGTGTCTAATAAGAACTCCCCGTATAACAATCTAATAGACCTCCCAGAGAATCATAGGCGAAGAAACACTGCCAGCATTTATTCTAAAAAATTCAGTAGTTTGTGTTATTAAATCTGCTATAATTGGAGAATACGACAACAAAGAGTCATTAAGACACCAATTTTTTGAGGAAGGTACAGAAAAAAATGAATTGCACACCAAAAAGACAGGATCATGATTTGTCCAGGCCACCGTTAAAATACACAAGTCGGTCACTTGTGTCAATAAAGTTCCTGAAATAAAAATGTGATCTATACCTGAATGGGAATTTTGTTGGTGTGAAAAAAACGTAAAATCTCCAGCCAAAGAGTGACACTCGCTCCAAAAATCAATTACATCTAAATTGTTCAGCAAAGAACTAAAAGCAAGGGTTTCTTGTTTAGAAATAGACCCATCTGATTTAGACATCCAATTTTGAATTCAAATATTGGAATCACCACACAAAATAACAGTTCCTTGCAAGTGATCATGTAAAATACTAATCAAGTGAGAAAAAAAGGTATCTGCTTTGTATTAGGTGCATAGTATGTGCCTATAGTGACCATATTATCAAGAATGGAACTTACCAGTAATGAATAGCAACCCTGTGGGTCAGATCATCTTATGAATTGCTACTAAAACACCACATTTTTAACTGGGGCATTCGCTTGATAGAGTTGTGCGTAGGAAGCATGTAAATATTTCAGTGCAGAAGAAGATGTGAGATGTGAGTCTCCTGTAAGCACGCTATATTGATTTTATTAGATCTAAGATAATTAGGAATGGTGGACCGTTTATTGGGGGAATTCATTCCCTGCACATTTAAGGTTAGAACTTTCAATGCCATCAGAAACTCATGACAGGCAAATAGTAATTCCCATATAAAAACCTGGGTACAGGTCACAACAAAAAAAACATACAATTGGTATAAAAAAATAAAATGAAATAAAGTACACAAAAACAAACTCAAAAGAAACATAAAATTCTGAATCCTAATCAAAATATACAAAAGAACCATGGAAGGGGTAGAATCATAGTGCATCATAGTTGACCCTTGGTTCCAAAAAAAAAAGGGGGGGGGGACCAATACAATTGAGGTCAACAAAAAGAAGAAAAGGGGGAACACGTGTCACCTTGGGCAAAGGTAACCTTAAAACACTGACCATCTCACCATGGCGTTAAAAAAATTACTCAAGAAAGATATACACAACAATCGCATATGGTTAAGGGCTGCAAACCTAGCACCGCAAATAAAAACAAAACAAAACACATATGAAATATCAGATCAGCACTAATACAAGTAGAATGAACTAACTTACTAGAACAGGAAATGTTTAACCCTCTATCACTCACTGAAAGGATTGTGATTGCAGACGACCCAAAGCCTTAGAACAAGCCATTTCCTGTGAACTGTGTTTCTTTATAGAAAGTTCTTGAGAACCCGCTTGTATCGACAGTGCCTCTGATGTGCGGGACAGGTATTCACTGTAGAATGTAGAGACAAGTCAGCCAAACATTTCTGCAAATCAGCTGCAGTAACCACTGAATATGGTAATTTTGATATATAAAAGACAATTTAAATGGAAATCCCCATTGATATCTCACAATATTATCTTGAAGAGTCCGCATATATGGTTTTAAAGCCCTCAGCTTCTCTATAGTAGATTGCGACAAATCTTCAAAACTTTGGTAGGAAAAATCATGATAAGTAAGTGTTTCCCGTGTGAGCGAGGCTTGTAGAATCAATTCTTTTGTACGATAATGATGGAATTTTATTATAACATCCCTGGGAGGGCCATCTATAGGCTTACGAGAAAAGGCTCTATGAACCCTATCCATTTCATGGCGCTCCGGTGGGAGATCAGGTACTAAGGCACTAAGCAAAGCTGAAATCACTCCTTTGAGATTCACAACACTATCAGGGACACCCCTGACTCTTATGTTATTTCTCCTAGCCCGATTCTCTGCATTTTCTAACTGATCTCCCAATGTTTGCAGTACTAATTGTACATTATCCAGATCCTTCTCATGACCCTCCAAGACAGTCGTCACATCATCCAGTCTATCCTCCAAAACTGCAATGCGGCCTCCTAATTCTTTAATTTCTTTTTCTAAGGCAGTGGAGACCTTTTTATTTGCTTGAGAGTTCTCATCCCTCATAATGTTCCTAATTTTATCAAGCCATCTCTCACCTAGTTCATGATCAGAGGGGGAGAGATCCAAAGGAAACTGCTGCTGGCTGCAATCAGAATAACGTGAATCATCTAAGGGATCCCTGGCAGATTCATCAGCGCCGGAAGCCTCCAGCGCCATTTTGAGATGCAGCTGAGGGGGCCATTTCGCCATTTTCTAGTTGGTCCCATGGTCCCTGGGGGTTTCACAGCGAGTCTGCTGATTAAAGAGGAGAGTATATCTCCGGTAGCTTGCGTGATCTTCACGGGAAGAAGATCAGTGTGCTAAAGGTGCACGGATCAACACTCAGCCATCTTGGTCTGCTGCGCGCATGCGCCCCCCTGGGAAAGATTTTTTATTTGTTCATCTAAAGCATACAACAAAACTGAGGGGGTCATTGAGAGGGTAAACATATTACTGTTCATGGGGGATAAAAAAAGGAAATTATAAAGCAGGCATGTCCAAAGTCTGGCCTGGGGGCCAATTGCGGCCCAAGTTCACATTTCCACCGGCCTCTGTCAAAAAATCAATATTATGCGGCTCGCCAGCACTGTTGACCACAGTATAACATACACAGATACAAGAAACCTATTTTATATTTCATTAGAGTTGATCAACTGCCTTGTAATTATCAGCCCACTATTTGGCGGACATAATCGCCAGGACGGGAGCCCCAATGTGTGCACAGGGAATCCCCTACATAATTTAATTGGGCGTGTGCTGTGTGGGACCTGCACAGACCCTGCCCACTCTGATTCCAAGAACGTCCTGTGCACGGAGCCCGCACTGACACTGGACTCCATGAACAGGGAATCCCTCACGTCACCCTGGTGATTCACTAACCCTGAGTATGAATGCTGAATGGTCGGCCCCCACACATTTTCACCTCACCAAAACTGGCCCTCTTTGCAAAAAGTTTGGACACCCCTGTTGTAAAGTGTATTATTAAAATCGGATTCCTGAAGCCCTATATACACTGATTCTTTAGTGCCACATTTTATTGGTGCACTTTATAAGCTTGTACCTTTATATATTAAAATTGGTGATGTCTTTCTTCATTGACATTGTGTTAACACACACCTGAATGCTCCAGACCAGCAAACTTACATCCCTTCTGCTTTTATAAAGGTGCTCACACTTTCTGACGATTAGTATTCAAGTTCATCTTAATCAATTTATTAAGAAACTAGAAATGATACCCAGCTGGACTTAGTTCTTTCTAACAATGCAGAGCTTATAACCAATGTGCAAAAAAAAGAGAATCTGGGTAATAGTGACCATAATATGATTTAATTTAATGTAAGCTGTAAACAGAAAGCAAAAACAGGAAAGATAAAAACATTCAATTTTAAGAGAGCAAATTTTCCATTATTAGCAGGGCTCTCTGTGACTTGAACTGGGAGAGAATATTGTCCTCAAAGAACACAGAACAGAAATGGGAATGTTTCAAGTCTGTTCTACACAAAGACATTGAAAATATATATATATATATATATATATATATATATATATATATATATATATATATAAAATATATTCCAATGGGTAATAAGTTTAAGAGGCTAAAAGAAAATGGCATTCCAAAAATATAAAAATGAAGGATCATCTTCATCATTTAAACAATATAACAATACAAGTAAAGAGGAGATAAAATGTGCAAAACGTCAAAATGAAAGACAAATTGCAAAGGAAAGTAAGGCAAACTCCCAACATTTTTTAAAATGTATTATTAGCAAAAAGTTCAGATCTGAGCATGTAGGCCCCTTAAAGGATGCCTCTGGGTTGATCACTGGGGATAAACAAAAGGCGGATTCACTAAACACTTTAGTTCTGAGTGCACAAAGGAAAATGACAGAGCTGAAGTCCAAATTGCTATTAGCTGATTTCGTTTATCAACACAATAATACTAGCGGGTAGAATTTCATTGGCTAAGGCTTGGAAGTCAACCTTAATATCACTAGATCCCATTTTTACCAAATTGAACTGGGTTATGATAAATGATAAACTTACCCATATTCATACACATATTTCTTTCGCCAGCACATAGACAGTGATCTGCATAGTTACTTACAAATATAGTGAAATCTTCACTCCAGCTTCTCAGACTTCCTCTATTTCCCCTTCCCCTCCCTTACTGTTTTCTTATGTTTATAGTTGCGACAGAATTACATGTCACTACAATGTTCAGACACTGTTTTTCTTTTTTTTTATTGTTATTTCTCAGCATGTTTGCGACTGTTTCTATGATAATATTTATTTTTGACTGGCCTGGATTTTAGCCAATTACTGTGTTTGTACATTGTTTGTTGTGCCTCTTATATGCATATTTTGTGTGTCTCTGTTCATCACTTGTATTGTCTTGGTTATATTTCTGTTTTTGAAAAATTTAATAAAAATATTGAAATACAAATTGCTATTAGCAATGTAACTGCCTTAAATGGTACACAATGGCTTAAACTGATATGAGAAACAGTTGAGCAAAATTAGGGTTGACAATGCACCAGAACCTGATGGATTGCATCCATGTGTCCTCAAGGAGCTGAGTTCAGTTATTTCAAAGCCATTGTTTCTAATTATTAGAGACTCTTTAATCACTGGCTTGGTACAAATGGATTAGCCTAAGGCCAGTGTGGTTCCTATCTTCAAAAACGGAGCAAATTCATTACCAATTATTTACAGACTGGTAAGTTTAACGCCCATGGTTGGAAAGGTCCTAGAGAGCTTGAATGGTCTAAGGTCATTAGTAATGTACCCAGGGTTCAGTGTTGGGACATTTACCATTTACCATCTTGATAAATGATATGAAGTTTGGGATTAAAAGTACCATTTCTGTGAAATTTAACATTGAGAAATGTAAAGTTATGCACTTGGGAGCTAGCAACATGCATGCTTCATACTGTCTAGGGGAAATACATTTGGGGAGTCAGAAATAGAAACGGATCTTTTTGTAGATCGGAGTTTTGGTAGATCATTTAATAACTTAATAACAACATGCAATGCCAAGCTGCAATATCTAAAGCTAGAAAAGTATTCTTGTGTTAAAAGAGAAATAGACTGCAGAGATCGAGACATTATCCAGCTGTAAAAAGCATTGGTCAGACCACATCTGGAATATGTGGTCCAGTTTTGGGCACCAGTTCATTAAAAGGATATTGTGGATTTGGAGAGAGTGCAGAGAAGGGCAACTAAACTAATAGGAATGGAGGAGCTCAGCTATGAGGAGAGATTAGCTGAACTGAATCTATTCTCCCCCATTTAACGGGGGATATGATCCCTCTTTATAAATATAAGTATAGTCCATATAGGGAACTCTCTTCCCAACTATTCAAAGAGGTTTAAACTCCAGGAATCGGGCCCTATTACTAGTTCTCTTACTGTTTGTTGAGTTTTGCATTTATTTTTATCTTTTAAACTGTTAACTAAGAAACCAATGGTCTGACCAATGCTTTGTAGAGGGGCAGAGTTATTTCTCCATCTCTGCAGTCTATTCCTCCTTTATTTATTACAAGAAAGTACTTTACTAGCTTTAGATATTGCAGCTTGGCATTGCATGCTGTTATTAAGTCTATGATCTACCAGAACCCCCAGATCCTTAGCTTTAGATATTGCAGCTTGGCATTGCATGCTGTTATTAAGTCTATGATCTACCAGAACCCCCAGATCCTTTTCCATTTCTGACTCCCCCAAATGTATTTCCCCTAGACAGTATGAAGCATGCATGTTGTTAGCATAACTTTACATTTATCTATAATAAATATCATTTGCCACTTGGCTGCCCAATCAAACAGTACATCCAGGTCTGTTTTTAGATTATAGACATTCTGTATGTACCTAATTCCATTACATAGTTTGGTGTCATCTGCAAACACAGAAATGGTACTTTTAATCCCAAACTCTATATTATTTATAAAGATGTTAATCAGCAATGGTCCCAACACTGAACCCTTGGGTACACCACTAATAACCTTAGACCATTTAGAGTATGAATCGAAAATTACAACTCTCTGGATGCTGTCTTTAAGCCAGTTCTCTATCCATTTACAGATTGACTTTTCTAAACCTATTGACCCTAACTTGCATATAACTTGTCTGTGGGGTACGGTGTCAAGTGCTTTATCAAAGTCCAAGTACACTATATCAACTGCTATTCCACTGTCTAACTGTTTACTTACTTCCTCATAAAAAGAGAGTAAATTTGTTTGACAACTTCAGTCTTTCTTGAAGCCATGCTGACTATCACTTATAATATTATTTTCTAGCAGAAACTCGTCTATGTGGTTCTTTATCAAACTCTCTAGGACCTTTCCGAACTATGGACGTTAAACTAACCAGTCTGTAGTTACCTGGTAATGACTTTACTCCCTTTTTGAAAATAGGAAGTTGGCCGTACGCCAACTTGATGGACTTTTGACGTCTTTTTTTAACTTGACTTACTATGTAACTATGTATAGTAGATTTAGTACATTTACTATCAGCACCTGGTTGATACTTACCCTCTTAAAGTCAACCTATCGCCAAAATGTTTACATTATAAAAAAGGTAGATAAACCTTTTACTGGCTAGGAAGCTGACGCTCTACCGTATTGGACAGTTTAAACAAAAGACAAAAAAATGAAAACGATAAGGTTTTAGTTATTGTTTTTATCAAGTGGCTTAACCCCCCTAGCGTTCTAATTCTGTCATTTTTTGATGCAAAAAGTGATCCTATTTTTTTTGCATAGAAATTTTTGTTTATATTGTGGGCCTGTAATTCTTAGGATTAACTCCCGGGTATGATAATTATATTTATTTA
>NC_092866.1:37071560-37076974 GCF_032062135.1 Pyxicephalus adspersus
GGTGCATCGCATCTAACTGCAGATGCGTGCATCGGGGTGGTTGGGACCCGGGCGGTATTTAAAAGCAGAATACTCCGTAATCTGCTTTTAAATTTCCCGCCTGGCCACGCCCCCCAACGGAGAAGCGCCCCGCCATCACAGCGGGATCCTGAGATCGCCGCTGGAGCGCGGGGATAAGGTAAGGGGGTCCCCCAAAGGTACCCCGAGTGTGACTCGGGATTACCGCTTTTTGCAATTTTTCCCACCCCGAGTCACACTCCGGAATACCGCTAGGGGGGTTAACAGTAGTAGCATGGTATGCATAAAAATCAGGAACAGGAACTTTACAAGTTTCAAAATATGAAACACAATCTTTGGTAGTTTTAAAACAAAACAAAGCTTAACTACATGAACAAAAACTAAAGCTGGAAAACCTAAAACAGTTTATATATTAAACTTGCAATATAGTTGTAGAGTAGAATAGCTGTTAAATGCAATCCAAAACTAATTCAATGCAGTGTTGTTCTAAGAAACAGAATTGCTTCTGCCAGATCCTCTTTCATAGAAGCTCTTAAATCTGACTTGATTATTTTTAGAGCTGAAAATAGTCAACACTGACTTGGGTGGGTTGCATTGCTGTTATGGTTCTAGCCACATCACTAATAATCTCTGGATAAACAAGTATGGCTTCTTCTACAGTCAGTTTCGATGAGCGATCATATTTTTCTACTTCTTTTAATTCTTCAAAAATCTCCTGCTGGAATCTCTTTATTTGGACATTTTCTGGTCATTTATCTTTTACTCATTTGCAAGGTCCCTTTACTGTTGAAAGTTCCATTTTGTCCAAGTAGGAATCAAAGTATAATTCTTCATTTGAAAAGCATGATCTTGGGTTACCAGTGCTTAAAGCTTCATCCAGTAGTGGTGTTTCAGGTAGTAATCCTTTCATGTGATCTTCTACATCATAGAGGGCCTTTTTTGCAGTATCAGTCTGGTCATCGCTTAACAAAATTCGGCTCATTGGATCAACATACAAGGGGGTGCTGAGAAGTTTTTGACTTTGCCCAGAAAAAAAGAAAGCCAGAGTTAAAAAAAAAACACATTTATTCAACATAATTCCCCCCTGAGACTGATGCACTTGGTACAGTGTAGTTGCAGCTTTTCTAGACCGTTGAAATAAAAGTCCTTTGGTTGGGCCGCAAACCAGCTCTTTGCAGCATAGTGGACATCAGAAATGTCCTCAAAATGTTGCCCCTTCAGGTGTTTCTTCAAATTCGGGAAAAGATAATAGTCCGAAGGGGGCCAGGTCAGGTCAGTAGGGGGGATGGTGGACCAATTGGAAACCCAGGGTGTTCAATTTGGCAGCCACAATGTTGGACGTATGCGCAGGTAGTAAATGCACAGGACCATGCCTGCAGGATCCCTTTGGTCAACTTTCCACCACATTTCATCTTATTTCCTTCAGCTGGTTCAGGAGGTTACCATAATACTGTCCGGTTATACTAGAGCCCTGAGGTAGGTAGTCCACCAACAGAATACCGTCTTTGTCCCAGAAAACGGAAGCCATGATTTTTTAGCCGATTTCTGGGCTCAGAATTTCTTCGGCTGCGGGGACCCGCTGTGGCACCATTTCTTTGCCTGTTCCTTGGTTTCAGGATCATAGATGTGTAGCCAGGTTTCATTCTCAGTCACTAACCTAGCCAAAAAGTCCTGTGCTGCTTCAAAATGGGCAAAAAACGGCTTTGGATGCTTCAACTCATTCCTTCTTCTGATCACTGTTAGAACATTTCGGCATCTACTTCGCTGAAAGTTTGCGCATGTCTAGGATAGTGGTGATAACAAACCCAACAGACTCCTGTGAGATGTCAAGTATCTGGGCTATCTTTTTTGTGGATATTCGCTGTTCCTCAATATCAGCTCATGGACAACATCGCAGGTTGCCGGGTCAGTTGAGGTTGGGGGGCGCTCACTACAAGCTCATCTTCAACGGTTATGTGCCCAGTCTTAAAACAAGATATCCAGGTTTTGACAGTGCTGTAGGAAGGACACTTCTCCTCGAGTGTTTGTGACATCTCAAAGTGAATGTCCTTTGCTGACTTTCCCCAGAGAAACAAAAACCTCATGATGGCCTGTAACTCCAACGACATGAAACTTGCTTGTGCCGCTGCCATCACAGCTTCTCACTAAAAGAAAAAACAGTTTTAGGAATCGAAAAAGACCTGATATTTGCACAGTTACCTACTAAGATATTAGGCTGTCATATGACCCCACACTCATATGACCCCACACATTTTTCTATTTCATCTGGAAGGGGGCAAAGCCAGGAACTTCTCAGCACCCCCTCGTAAATAGCAGTTAACACGATTTGATTATCCAGTAAGAGATTCTCTCTTTTCTTCATTGAAGATACAATGCCATCAGCTGTTAATCCTCCACTTTTGTTCAAGCAATATATCAAGGTCTTCCATTTCAAGAAGAATTTACCAGGTATTAAATCTTTAGATTGCAAACTTTTGGTGACGGGGGGTGGACAAGGGGTAAGAAAGTAGATTTTCCAGTGCTTTTACTTGTGTCCACTGGCTTTCAATTAAAAAAAAATTTTCATTGACTTCAAGAAAGTCTTTTAGTTCAAGCAAATGCTGTACCATCAAATAAGCGCTTCCCCAGAGTGTTGTTGATTAGGAATATTTATCTGCATAAATATGGATAATATATAACCCTATCAATGCACATATATATTCCACTAATGAAGGTTCATACACAAATGATAGCTAGTCATTCAAACAGTTTAATTAGGAAAAAAGTGTGAAACATAAAATCCACAGCCCTATTGGTTGATATAGGTATAGGAACTGCAATCAAAAACATTTACAGTAGATGAAAATAATGTTGTTAGTAAGTGAACCCCTGTAATAATCTAATCGTATAGCTACCTGCTAAGATGTCATTGGGTACTTCAGGAGCCTGCTTCCTTCAGAAGAGAGCTCCATCAGGAGAAGAGAGACCATCCGGGGAAAAGCAAAAGAGGAAAGAGACCTCTATTCTCTCAGTTTCCATTTTTATATAGTTAATTCCCATTAGGTATCATTGGGGACTCTTGGATTGGTTAGTGAGTGTGGTCTGTACGACGACCATCGGTTGACACACACCTCTTAGATTGGGATTGGTTAATGTATTTTAATTGACCTCCCAGCTTAATTTGATATGGGAATCTGGAGCTGAAATCTAAGTTTAGGGTTCAACAAAAGGTCCAGCTGGGTCATCAACCCAACCCACCTGTTCAGGTATGCATCTTTATTCTGCTAACTCAGGCTTTATGGATTTATTACTCCTTAAGGGCACTACTGGTAATCAGTTTGTTGTGGGAACTAGATCTTGTAAACTGGCACCTGTTTTATTATCTGTTTGTTTATTGTTCAATGGTTGAGGTTCTTTGATAACCACTGATTAGGATTCCCCTAGGTGATCCAGATGGCCAATACAAGGAAAAACCGGTTCCCATATTTAAACACAACATTCTTACACATATACACCCATATACACATACATTATATATACATATATATATCCACATATATCTCTAAATATATATATATTGTGGCACCAAGGCAGGATTGGAGGTGGAAGAAAGATATATTCCTCTCCTGTGTGAAGTAGCAGGTGGAAGACTCTCACCTGTGAGGTAATTAATGAAGAAGCACTAGGGGTGGGGATATAACATAGAACCAGGAGCTCAGTCAGTAGCTCTGCTTAGAGACACAGACAGGGGCTCTGTGTGAGGGAGCTCTGCTTGGTGATACAGACAGGGACTCTGTGTGAGGGAGCTCTGCTGAGAGCCACAGACAGGGGTTCTGTGTTAGGGAGCTCTGCTGAGAGACACAGACAGGGGTTCTGTGTTAGGGAGCTCTGCTGTGAGACACAGACAGGGGTTCTGTGTGAGGGAGCTCTGTTTGGAGATGCAGACAGTCGGTCTGTGTGAGTGAGCTCAAGTTGGTCTGTGTGAGTGAGCTCAAAAGTGAGTAGAAGGTTGCTGAAAGCTTGGTTTTGAGCTGACAGGGAGAAGCTCTCCCGTTTTCTTTTGCTGTTTTGTTATTTTATCTGCAACCTTCAATAAACCTGGCTGCAAGTCAGCTTAAGGCTGATACCTCGGTGTGTGATCTGAGTTGGATGAACCAGACAAGTGTCCTTTGCCCAGCAAAGGCGATCCTGAGCGTAACCCCTCACAATATATAAACAATCTTGAGGTGCAACAGTGTTGTTTGATCCGAAATGGCTCCTTTTCCTGTACGTCTTTTCAAAATGGCCTCAATTATTCCAACTAGAGTAGCTGCATGATGATCTTTCAATCCATCTCCTATTGCAAGTTGCAGAGTATGAACAGCACAACGCATATGTTGAATACTAGTACGCTTAGATGCTTTTTCAACAATGTTATCAAAAATGTCACTAATCTCTTCCCTTTCACTTTATCCAATACTTGCAGAACTATCCTCCTTTATTATCTGTCTTTCACTTTCTTAATTTACTTGATTCATTTTCTCAATTGGGTTCAACATATCGGAAGCATTATCTGTCACAATACATAGAATCTGTTTCTTTTTAATTTCAAAATCTTGTAGAACTTCCTCCACTAAAGCCTCATACACACGTGCAATAATAGTCATTGGAAAGGATCTTTCATGATCCTTTCCAACCACAAGCACTGCACAATGCATAAACGAGTGCTGTATATACAGCACTGTTCTGCTCTATGGAGAGGGGAGGGGGGAGAATGATGAAGCGGCACTCTGCTGCACGCTCTCTCCCTTCCCTTGCATTAGGATCATTAGTTGTCCTACGTCCATTGATCTGCCAGGGCGGTCGTTCGGACGATGGACGACTGGCGCTGTACACACCCCAGATTCCTGCCTGATATCGGCCCTGAGCCAATTATCAGGCGAGAACCGCCGGACGTGTGTACGTAGCCTAACTTCTGAAGACAGTCACTGTTGTGAGGTGCCTGGGTGTCCTTAACTCCCAAGGTTCGCTTTATTGTTTTGTTATTTTCATCAACAAATCTAACAATAATAGCAAAATAATTGACTCTGTGACGTGTGCATGCATCCATTTTTATGAAGACAAAATGTCCCTTCAGACCTTTTCATAGTTCTTCCTTTTTACCTTTGGCCTCTTCAATTATAGGTTTCCTTATACTTTTTCTTTCCAGAGAAACACCATGTTTTTTAGCCATTACTCTATTTAGGCCTGTTCCTCCAAGTTCTTCCAAGCTCTTTTAGCAGACAGAGGAAGTTGAGCAGATGCTGCTGCATTTTTATAACAATCCGTGTAGACCCAGCCTAAATATGAAAAATACATATAAATACAGTATAAAAATGTGAAAAGATTTATTTATACATATATATTATAATATATATATCATTATTATATATATATAT
>NC_092866.1:37077771-37131890 GCF_032062135.1 Pyxicephalus adspersus
AGAAGGGGACAATGAATGGCACAGAGTGATCAGAAGGGGACAATGAATGGCACAGAGTGATCAGAAGGGGACAATGAATGGCACATGCGTGATCATGAGTAGTTTTCAACAATAAATGTGTACTGTAGTCTTCTTCATGGAAAAATAAGACATCCCCCTGAAAATAAGACCTAGGGCATTTTGGCATGTCAAAAAATATAGGACAGTGCCTTATCATCGGGGAAACAGGGTATATATATATATATATATATATATATATATATATATATATATAAGCAAACAAGAAAAGCCAGGTCTGCCTGAGTACTCAGGGATTTATCACCAGGCGGATCCTCAGGTCAGGCATCATAAGCGTTTAGGCCTTCCCCATGTCAGGCATGTTCAAAGTCCGGCCCGGGGGCCATTTGCGACCTGTGTTCAAATTTCCACTGGCCCGCAGCCTTTGTCATAAAATCAACAATATGCACCACCAGCACTGTTGACCACAGTATAAAAATGCTAAAATAGCTGATTTTGGCCTGGATTTGCCAAACATGTTTGGATCCATAAAGACTCATGCAGCATTCCATCCTTCATGGCACCCATGTTAGGACAAAGAATATTGAAACTGAGTAATTTCTTGATGCTAGTTTGTATAGAGTTACATGTATTTAGGCCTCCTGTCAGGCTGTTCAATGTGCTGACCCTTTCTCTCTCAGATATTTTCATTGGTTCATCTATAGCATACATTAAAACTGAGAGGGTCATTGAGAGGGAAAACATATTACTGTTCATAGGGGATAAAAATAGGGTATTGTAAAGCAGGCATGTCCAAAGTCTGGCCTGGGGGCCAATTGTTACCCGTGTTCAGATCTCTACCGGTCTGCAGCCAAAAATCATACGCATAGAAAAAACCTATTTCATATTTCATTAGAGTTGATCAACCGCCTTGAAATTATCGACCTGTTACTCGGCGGGCATAATCACCAGGACGGGAGTCCCCATGTGTGCACAGGGAATCCCCTACGTCATTATAGTGGCCATGTGCTGTGTGGGACCCGCATGGACCATGCCCACTCTGATTCCAAGAATGTGCTCTGCATGGAGCCCGCACTGACACCGGATTATGTGCACAGGGAATCCCTCATGTCACCCTGGTGGGCGTGTGCTGTGCGGGAGCCGCACAGACTACGCCCACAATAACCCTGAGTACGTGCTGAATGGTCTGCCCCCACACATTTTCACCTCACCAAATCTGTCCCTCTTTGCAAAAAGTTTGGACACCCCTGAACTATGTAGACAGCTGAAATAAGTTAACTCTTTCAGAACCTGAAAATATTAGGTAATTTAAATACTTGCTTATTTCTAAGCTAATATATATGTTTGAAACATTTGAACACATCATACATTTTTATTTAGGGCTAACTGGAAAATGTGTGCCATTTGAAAGAATGATTTGTTAAGGAAAGACTGACTTTTAAAGCTCGCTAGTGTCAAGCTACTGGAGATGCACGCCTCGAAGTGCCAAATCATTTCAGTTGATAAATGTTGGGAGAATACGCCAGCGTATTCTTGGTGGCTGAAAATTCATTTATAAATAGGTTAGATGGGTCTGATGCATGATCGCAAATATGCACAAGTGAACTTTTGCTTGATAAATCAGGGCCTTCTGGCCTTCTGTAACCATGTCCCTTCTGGCCAATATTCAGCACTCACTGTATACACCACATTAAATGTAACCTGTCAGCCATTGTACCCATGTCATCCCCATCCAATAAAATCTGTAGCTAGAGCTACCAATGCCCAGCGGGTATGCCCTTACTTGACATACTCCCAGTGCAATAAGCTGTTCTTCCTGATGACAGAGAAATATAAGTAATTGGAACTGCCAATGATTATACCAACACATTAGGACTCATTAGGACACTCACAGAGTGTTCTGAGGAAATCTGCGCCTCTCAGGTCAGTCTAAGAAATCTAATTTCTTAGATGATCTTTTGGCTATCTGTAAAGGTGACATTTATGCCACTATCTGTAAAGGTGACATTTATGCCACTGGCCAGCAATGTTACAGGAATTCTTCCCACTTACCACCATGTTAACATATTGTGAAATGTGGAGAGAATATAGTAGTGGTATCCTGAAGACTTACATCTGGGATATGTTTATTTCCCTACTGGTTGAACTTGATGGACTTATGACTTTTTTCAACCTAACCTACTATGTAACTATCTAAGACTTGTATTTCAAGAGTTTCCCCTATTAAAAAAGCTAAAGTTAAAAATAAAGTTATTCAGGGAATAATGTGTCATTTTTTTTGCCACTAACTAAAGTTTTTAAAATAAAATGTTATTGGGTGACAAGGTTTCTTTAAATTTCGGGATCAGTAAATCTGGTACATCTGTTCCCATGGGTGAGGGCTTCACACCACAGCATTTTGTTTTCAGATTTGTAGATTGACCTAAAAAAGATTTATTTGTGTCACTTTTATTTTGGAATTTTTTTAGTCTGCAAAAAAATTAAATTTTTTGTGTGATACACACACATGTATATATATTATGTCCTCTACTCACTGTTGGTTACTAAGCTGGAAATTGTGCAGGAGAGCAGATTTCCTGACTAAAGTCTATATGCCTGATTTATCAACAAAATGCGCGTACCCTTGACGCACGTAAATACACACCGGTCGTCAAGTTCTATTACCATTAGGGAATGCCATTTAAGGCGATTAATTTTCCAGCTGCGCGATTTAGAAGGAGATGTTAAACTCAGTGGTGAGGTGATAGAAATGTATTAGCGCATACCTGTTCCCTGTTCTGTGCGCATCTCCAGTCGATTACAGGCCAGTTTGAATCTTTAGTGCTTGATGTTTTTCTGTGTAAGGCTGGGTCTACATGGACGTTTTGTAAAAAGGCATGTAAACGTTCCTACTGCGTTTATAAGCGTTTTTATGCACTTATTCTAATTTTTTAGGGGAACAGTGACTTTTAATGCAAGCTCGCCAGTGTAAAGCTGCCGGAGATGCGCGGCTCCGGCCGCGAGCTTTTTCAGTTGCTGAATAGCGCGATGGCGTACGATTTCGGATCGCGAATACAAATGCGCGGCCGATAATCTGATTCTGCTTAATGAATCAGGGGCACTGTGTTCACAGAGGCTTATAGGGGGCAATGGTGTACAGGACAGGCCGCAGGGAATTCAAACTATGTCCCGCCCCGCGGCGAGGCAGCCGAGTGCCAACTCAGCTGGACATTTAATTGACAACCTGTTTGGCCAGCAGTTGGAAGAGTTTTTGTATGCAATAGGGCTAAGATCAGGCAGCACAGCACAATGAGAACAAACCTATAACACTACTACAAACAAACAGAGGAGTTGTGTGGCAGCAAATCAACATGAGTGCAAATGTCAGACTAAGAAAATAAAACAAAACAAAGAAATTAAAACCATGACAATTTATCTATAAAAGGAATATGTACATAATACATCCAAATACCAATATATGACTTTGAGAATGGGACAAAAAGCAGCAAGGGGGTTCAAGTAGCAGTTTGGAGTGGAAACCATGCACACGTTTGTACTTAATATTTGTGGAAAAAAATGACAAAACATTGCTGAAGAATTGCTAAATAACAGAAACCGTCATTACAAACCAGACACAAAAACATTGCAACAAAAGATAAAAACTAACAATATAACAAAGTCACATCAATGCATACCACGCAAACTTACTTGATTAACACCCCCCCTGCCCCCAAACCAGTCCAGTTAAAATAGTAATAATGAAAATGCATATGTATTCATATGCATTTAAATGTATTTTGACATACACACACAAGTGAAGTGAAATCACTAAATGTTCTTTGATACATGTATTATAACATCTTTTTTTTCAAATATTTGATTTATATAAAGCCAAACTAGAATGAAATTTGAATCAGATCACAAATGCTGGTGACATTTTTTTGACATTCATACTATTGTGTGATGACATATTTTAAAGTGCTAATTAGTATATATACAGCTTGATCTAAATTAGTTTGCAGTGTTGCAAAGCAAACCAAAAAGTATCAAAACAGTGCAACAAATGTAACAAGAAATGAATCAATTTTGTAAACAAGTATAATGTAACATAAAAATGTAGCACTTACCCAAAAGAAGATAAAGCATTAAAGATTCAAATTGACCTGTAATGGACTGTAGATGGGCACAGAACAGGGAGCAGGTGTGTGCTGATTAATTGCTATGGCCTCACCATTGACAGAGCTTAACAGATCCTCCTAAATTGCGCAGCTGCAAACAAATCGCCTTAATTGGCGTATTTGTGACTCCTATTGCTCATTTATCAAAGCAGGAATCCGACTGACAAGTGAAGGCGAGTGTATTAGAACTCGGCTCCGGCTCGCGGAAATACGCCTCGTATTTTGGCACGTATATAGGTGCAGCGAGCTTACGCCCGCTTGCTTGACAAATCAGGGCCACTGTGTAGAACACTGGCTGAACAAATAGTTTCTTTCTTGGCATGTAGTGAAATTTTCTTACTCTGATCTACAATCTGTGCTGTTATTTTAGTGATTTATAAAAGCAAAGCAACATAATGCATGACAAAACAGTCCTTGTTACCCCATAAGCAGTCTTCAATACAGAAATATTTTTAAGCTGGGTGGGAAGAAATTGTAGGCAGGTGGGAGCCCTTATATTGTGACCCAACTCTTCAGTAGCCACCCAAAAACAGCCGGTTGGTTACTAAAAATTGCCAGGTAGTGCAGCCAGCTAAAAGGGTCTGGGGAGTACACTGCCATAAGATTACATTCAAAATGTATATACTGTGATAAGATGACCCATGCCCTTAAAAATACAGTGGTGAAATTTGACAAGATTTGGGAGCCCTGGAGAGATATTGCTCCCCCAAAATGGACAAATAAAATGATTTTTATGTGTAAATATGTCCATATTCATTTTGGCTATTCCTTTCCCTCCCCCCTTCTTTTTAGTCCTGTCTTGTCCTTTCATGTCTGGTCTTGTTGTGATTGATTTGTTTTTGTTGACCTATGGTCATACTGTTTCAGTTACTGTAATTAATTACTGCTCAGGGGTTACTGATGAAAATTGTTTTGACCTACCTCAGCCAGCTTCTATTTGTATTGATCTGGATTGATTGAGGTTTTTGCACTGATATTGTAACTCTATGTACCATTTTATATACGGTTTGTTTAATTTTTTTTGTAAAATATAGTTTTAATAAGTTTAAGCAAATAAAATAACATACAGAAGACAAAATACAAACAAAAAACTCCAACACAATACAACCAAACAAAGGTACATGAACTGTTCTTATAGTCATGACATTTAAAAACATAAACCATAAAAAGATAATCATAACGGGCAGGGGGCCCTTTTGGCACCCCTAACTTCTCCTGGTGCATGGGCAGTGAGCCTCCAGTGCCGGACCGCTCATGTGCCAAAAATATAATATAATAATAATATAATATAGAGATGCCAATTTGGAAATAGAATTGGTACCCATATACAAATCATCACAACACAAACAAATAAACAAGCCCAGGTGATAGAAATTGGGGAAGGGAAGGGGGGGAGGTAAATTAACTGACGAGACAGGTTTATGTCTCTAGGTACAATGCACATGTTACCAGTAAGCCCTAAAACAAATAAATCGCTAAATACATAAGGTAAGTACGAAACTGGGGGGAAACTTTAAAAACCATTCCCATGCCATCCAAGTCATCTTAAACTGTTCCAACCTGTCATCATCCTCTGCCACCAGTTGATTTTTTCAACTTCGGTGAACTTGTCTTTAATAGACGGCATCGTCACCTGCTTCCAATACCTAGGTTTCTTACCCTGGCAGCGGTAAGAAAATGACAAAGCACATCGCGTTTGGTGGATTTAATTGACCCGGGGATCATAGACAGAAGAGTCACTCTGGGACTATTGTGTATGTCAGAGCCCACACATTCATTAAACACCCTAATGATTATTTTTCAAAAAAACGGTAAATGGTCGGACACTCCCACTATATATGTAACATAGTAACCCTCTGAGTATGGCAACGCAAGCATCTGTCTGAAATTTCCGGGGATATACGCTGGTGATCTACCGGGCTAAGGTACCACCGAGACAAGATCTTATAGTTAGTTTGGGACATGGGTGGGATACGACCATTATGTAAAAAATTTGCTGCATGCATTGTTGGGGAGAAGGCCGGATTGTCAAAGAGTGGTGTCATGGGGCCTGTGCGCGTAGAAATTTTCCCTCCTTTGATGAGGTTGTCCCAAAGACGTAGAAGATTGGACATGAGACCAGGTATAGACGTGTTTGTGCCAAGGAGCTGACAATCTATCCATGGGAGGGAGTTTAAACCCACTGGGGAGAGGGATTCCTCTAGAAGGACCCAGCTCTTCCTTTCTTTATGGTGGAACCAATCAACCAATCGTACCAGTACTGAAGCCCTATAGTACAGCGTTATATCTGGGACCCCCACCACACCCATCTGCTTAGCTTTGGCCAAAATACGATAAGCTATGTGAGAACGCTTAGGTTTCCACAAAAAAGATCGGAAAAGAGAATTTCTTTTTCCATAGATATGCAGTGGGTAGGTAAACAGGCACAGTTTGAAACGTGTATAATAGACGGGGCAGAACGTCCATTTTTAATGTATTTATCCTGGCAAACCAAAAGAGGGGTAAGGAATTATATTTTTGTAAGTCAGAATGCAATTTACTGCACAGTGGGGTGTAGTTATGAGAAAATGATTTGGAGGGATCTGAGGTAATGATTAAGTATTGAATTCCTTTTTCAGGAATTCTAAAGGAGGTGTTTACACTAATGGAGGCTGCCTGCACAGCATTCAAAAATACATTGAGTACTTCAGATTCTGAAAAATTAACTTTGAAATTACTACATTTCTCAATTTCTTTCAATACAAAGGGGATGGTAATATGCAGAGGGGATATATACCAGGGGATCATCCACGTATAGAGATATTTTGTAGTGACACCCACTTGAACCTCTATAATATCTGGGTTGTTCCGTAGAGCTCCTGCCAAATGTTCCAAAACCAGAGCCTATAACAGGGGTGATAATGGGCAACCTTGCCTGGTGCCATTCAATATTCGAAAAGATTCAGATAAAGAACCATTAACTCTTATCCTAGCTGACGGTGATGAATATAAGGCTATCCTTGAGATCATGCCAGTACCTAGGCCTACCTGGCATAGAGCTGTATACATGAAGGACCAGTTAACCCTGTCAAACACCTTTTCAGCGTCAACCGAAAGTAGGCACATGGGGACCCCTTGGCATGCTGGATTAGGAGAATAGTTTTGAGGGTGTTATCTCCTGCCTCTCACCCCTGGATAAATCCCACCTGGTCATTATATATTAAAGAGGGCATATGTTTAGTGAATCTATTGACAATAATTTAATGTCAACGTTGATAAGGGAAATGGGTCTGTAGTTGGAGCACAATTTGTGGTCCTTCCCAGGTTTAGGAAGAATTGTCACATGGGCTTCTAAACTTTGTGCTGGGAAGGGTGTTTCATCAGAAATGGAGGAGAACACCTTCGTCAGAAAAGTAACTAGATTAGAATGGATTTGATGGACAAAGCTACTTCCTCCTCTGTGAAGGGAGATTCTAAGGATGATACCACCTCCGGGTCTAGTAATGGAAGAGCTGTCTCTTCTTTATAATTTTGGAGAGCAATGTGCGTGATGTGGTTCGATTGGAGCTGATATAGGTCCCTGTAATATTTATGAAATATTTGCAATATGTCTCGAGGGATAGATGTTGAGTTTCCCTGAGCAGTACAGATTGATGGGACATAGGTGATAGGTGCTCGTCGGTGAAGTCCCCTGGACAACAGTCTCCCGCATTTGTCCCCATATTGATATATCATTTTACGAAAGCGGTCTCTATACTGCTGATATGCTAAATCATACAGGTCTAAGAGGTGTGTTCTGGGTGCAGTTAATTCTAAAAAGGTTTCAGAGGACAAAGTTTGTTTGTGTAGTACCTCTGGAGTTTGGATTTTAAGCATTGTGTGTTGTATGTCTTGCGACCTAATTTTTTTAAGGCGTAAGCCCTGTTAGATGAGAACTCCTCTGAGCACTGCCTTCAATGCTGAACAGGGAGAGGAGTTGTATCTGAAGAGTGATCTTGTATAAAGTTAAAGATAGCATCAACCACTGCCTTCGCACAAAGTGGGTCTTTAAACAAATAATCATTGCACTCCCATGTCCACTCTTGCGAAATAGCCTGGGGAGGTGAAAAGTAGCAATGACAGATGCATGGTCCAACCAGGGACAAGGATCATTGGAGGAGGTGGGTCGCCAATCCAGTGCCGAATGACTGACTAACAGGTAATCTTTGCGTGATGTGGGTTGGAAAAAAACACCTGATGTGGGTTGGAAAAAAACGTATAATACTTAGTTGTAGAATGCAAAATCTGCCAAACATCCAATAACTTGAGTTCACCTAGTTTAGTACGAAAGGTGTGAAGCTTGGAGTAGGAAATAGGAGTTTTTCCAGAGGAGGTGTCTTAGTGAGGGTCAATGGCAAAGTTAAGGTCGCCACCCACCACAATTGTTCCATCTGAAAATTCCTTAAGGGCATCTAAATATTTGGCGGAAAATATAGTTGGTTGGTGGTTGGGTGAGTAAATAGAGGCTATGGTGTACATCCTGCCCCAGATGGTTACCTTAAGAAATAGATATCTACCCTGGATATCATTGAGGGAGTCAACCACCTGAATCAGAAGAGACTTGTGAAATGCAACAGATACTCCCTTAGTTTTGGCATTAGGGTTGGAACTATAGTACTGGGTGGTATAATATCGATTTTGAATGGATGGAAGTTTGTTGGTTTGAAAATGAGTTTCTTGGAGTAGAAGAATATGGACTCATATAGCTTTATGTTGTGCATATAGTAGCTGGGACATTAAGGGTACAAACCCGGAGTGTGCAATAGTGGTTTAAGAGCCCTGCGGAGATCCAGTGTGTACTTAGAAAGATCTGGCAAGAGTTGAATGCTCGCCCAAGCATATTCAATAGAAGTAGCCTCCCTAGCTTTTCTCATGATTTCCTCTTTAGTGCTGTAGAAATTAATTCTACCAATGACATCTCTTGGACATTGGGCGTCCTTACTTCGTGGGCCCAGGGTCCTGTGTACAGGATCAATTTCCAAATCCCTATCTGATGGTATATTCAGTAGCTTGCCAAAAATAGTGCTTACTGCAGAGGCTAATTCTGAACTAGAAACAGATTCTGGCAGCTCCCTGATACAAATATTGTTCCGGCGGTTACGGTTTTCTATATCATCATGTAACAGAAAGAGCAATGCAATTTGCGCTACATGGCGCTCCAAAATTTCACTATGGGAGGACACCTGAGTAGTAAGCACAGGTAGATTGTAGTATGGTAGTGGTGTTGGTCACCTGCTGCAGGTATTTTTGAATAGCTTGAAATTCAGCTTTACAGCTAGCCTCCAGAACCCCAATACTGGTGCTTAAATCTTGCTTAGTGGGGAGAGGCCTTAAGTGAGCTTTCCAGTCCCATACGTCTTCATCAGCATGTAATGGGAACTGGAAATGGAGGAATCCTGAGACCATGATGCAGGGGCTTTTAATAGGAGATTCAGAGGGTCCTTGAGCGAAAAGGAGGAGGAATCCTAAAAAAAAACAGTAGCTGGGGGGCTTGGTCCGGCGGAGGAGCAACACACTGGCCACTCTCCCGCAGTTCCAGATCAGGTGACGCGGCGGCGGCAACTTGAGGCCGCCGCTTCAGGGCCTTGTCTCGTGTGGGCCGTGCGCCTGGAGCAAAAAAGCCACCAATTCAGTTCTAGGCGCTGGAGCTGCTCGCTTCCTTCGTCTTCTGATTCCCCTTCGTTTTTGGCCCCATCTGAGGTGAGTACAAGCCGCCGTTGGCGCTGATATTTGCTGGATTTCCCCTAGGCCAGACGGAGCGCGGATGGTACATGTCTCACTCGGCCATCGGCTACCCACACCTTTAATTTTCTATGTGTTAAAAATGTAATAAAGATATTGAAATACAAAATGTATATACTGCATTCCACGTTCATGAAAAATTTTCACCAGTCGTCTACCCTGGCCTTTATGCAATATCAGCCTCCACATGCACACAGCAGTGAGGGGAATGGGTGTTGTAGGCTGATGTCACTGAATTAGAAGGTCAGTGTAGGCAAAATTTAATTTTAGCTAAATATAATGGTTGGCCATCAGCCCCAGGCTTATTGTATGTCTTCAAAACTTCAATAGTGAAATCTCGCTGCGAACATTCCCAACTTGTTTGCTGGCCACCTGGAAATTTTGGGTGTTTCTCCCAAAAAGGTTCTTGTTCCAGGTACTTCTGTAAAGGTTTATCAATCATTTGTCTCTTTGAAAAAATTGAAAAATATCAGAAATAAGATGTGTAGAGCCAAGGAATTCAGAGCATAGATCTCTGAAAGAAAGTTTTGTCTTCCCAGCAAATTCCAAAATATCAGTAGTAAGTATGCTGGACCTCAAGCCTTTCTTGGCTATAGGGAGAGAAGAGGAGAGGGCACCACGTTTGGGAAAACATCTAAACATCTGAAACATGTGAACATGCAAAGCAATTCTTTGTGTAAATTCTGCAGTCACCTGTGCACAGTGAACTAAAGACATCTTGAAGCAGATCCAGAGATCAGAATAAAAACTATTTTACTTGTACTGGATTGCTACTGGAATTTAAAGTAATTGCTTAGAGATTAAGAAATAAAAAATACCCTGCAGTACTACATTGAAAAGTGCACTTTTCCCTTCTGTACTCCCTTCTCAATCTTGCAATGCCCTATGACACAAAAACTTGCCTATCCACTAGATGGCACACTTTTTCTCTAAATGCCAGAATCATTCAGTCATGGGTGTACAAAAGTAGGCCTGTGGCTCCCTGTTTAACACTCCAGGTAGGTTTAGTAAAGTGTGTTATGAAATTACAATACAATATTGTACCTCAAAACATTTGGTTTAAATTAGAAAATTATATATGCAGACCATGGGCTTGTATAAGCCTCCTTTTATTCCACTGGCCAGTTTATTTCCAGATTCTCGTGCCAGCTCTGTCCCAAACAGTTTATGGAACCACGCTGCACAGACTGGCGCTGGATTATTACCACACACAGCCACCATGTTATTCATCATTATAATACAGGCAGAGTTCAGGCCAATTACAGTTTCCATAGTTACAGTCGCATCCGGAGCGCTTGGGTGAAAGGACGCCTGGATTTCCGGTTTGCGGTTCCCGGAAGTGGTGTAGAAAGAGGTGGACCGGAGGAAAGATGGCGGCCGAGGAACCTGAACGGCAGCAGCTTGACTGTGACGGTGAGTGGCGCTAGAGAATGTGAGGGGAGAAGGAGGCGGCTGGTCTATGTAGCCGGCATGTTGTAAGCCAGGCTGGCCGCCCACCATCATTGCAGGCTCTTTGTACCTCACACGGCGTTGGTTGTGGTGTCCTTGTGTGCAGCGGGAGTGCGGCAATCACACAGCCCAGCCCTCGGCATTTCCCTAATATTTTCTATTCCCAGCCCCTGCATTGCATAGCACAGACACAGCAACCCTCCCACCCTTCCATCTGTTGGTCATACATGCAACAATGGAAAGTGACCGTAACATTGTATCTGGAGGCTGATTAGAGAGGGATAGGGTCGGACCTTCTGTCAAATTGTACTGCTGTCTGTGTCCCCATCTGAGGGATTCATCCATTTGTACTGGTGATCATTGTCACTAAGGAATTGAGGAGAAAGTTAAAACTTAAAGAGAAACTAAACTGAAAATGGCAAAAAAATACTCTTGCCTTCAATCCCGCAGTGCAGTCTGATCACTCCGGGGTGTCATTCCCAGGTCCCGTGTTGTCCTGACATTCGTGCCGGTGCTCTGCGTACTGCTGTCTTCTGCTCTTCTTGAATCTTAAGGTGCCAGATCAGGTGATGTAGGATGAAAAAAAATGTGCCTATTTCACTGCCCATGCATTGGCAAATTTTTCTGTTTGAGCGAAAAGGAGCAGCCAAGAGCCTCCCAGGATTCCTGACGTTAGCCTAGGCTAGTGGTCGCCAAATTTTCAGTCCCACGGACTACTAAAATTACTGGCTCCTGACCGCACATGCAAAGGGGGGAGAAATCTCCCCCGTAATTATGACATAACTCCGCCCACTTCCCTGAGCCTGGGTTTTGTATGAGGGACAAGGTCCGCAGCTCTGGCCGGTGTGCCCGCCAGTAGGGTCCTTCTCCTCACCCCACTCTGGGGCACAGGCCAGAGCCGCAGAACGGCGGAAATGTTAATGCCGGCAGCGGTAAATCGTAATAAGGGAACAGCTTGCCCCTTCTTTTTATCCATTAACCTTTTTTTTACCATTTTCATTGAACAAGCAGGGCCACCTGTACAGTGCTTATTTGTTTCACCTGTCACTGGAAACCATCCCTGACAATCATTTCTGGCCCCAGGCTTTTTTTTTTTTTTTTTTTTTTTTAAAAGGGTGTTTCACTTAAAAAAACAAAACGCTAACAAACACAATTTGTACTGTCTACCCTTTTATGTAAAGTTAAAATTCTGAGCAGTGTTAATCCCAGAATTTTTTTTAAGCCAGGTGGGAAGAAATTGTAGGCGCGTGGCAGCCTCTGTATTGTGACCCAACTCTTCAGTTAGCACCCGAAAACAGCCGGGTGGTTATTGAAAAGTGCTGGGTGGTATGCCCGGCTAAAAGGGGCTGGGGAGAACACTGCTGAGTTTAGGTACGCTTTAATATGCTGACCCAAAGATCTCAGAATGATGCAGAATTATGTCAATGCTGGTTTACAGTACTTAAAATATTCCTGGTTGTATGTATGCCTCTAATCATGTAGGCTGCCATTAAGTAAAGTGTTGTAAGTAACCATTGGAGAAGGAGAAACTAAGGAATGCTTTGTGTCTGCTTGGAGTATACTGAAGTATATGTTTGACAGTAAATCAGGAGTGTAAGAATTGTGTTACATGAGCAATACCCAGGCCGCTGCACTGTATAGGAAACTAGACTCTGTATGGGGAGAGCCCTTGTCTAGTCAAACATTACAAGCCTCACACCTTTTTGTTGACCAAAATCAGCTGCTTTACATGAATTGGTTAATAGACATATGGTAGAGTGGAGTTCCACAAATAAATATGAAAAAAGACCCCTACATCTTGATTTAGATTAAACTTTTCCCAAATAAGTTTAAAGTGTTGGATGTTTAGTTACATTGAAGGAAAGAAGTATTTGATCGCCTGCTGGTTTTGTACATTTGCTCTCTGACAAAGAAATGACCAGTCTATAATTGTAATGGTAGGTTCATTGTAGGTCTGAGAGACAGAATAACAACAAAAGAACCCTGAAAAACCCAGTGCTCAAAAGTCAGAGCTTGATGTGCACTGTAATGATTGCAATAAGTATTTGATCCCCTATCAACCAGCACGATTTCAGGCTCCCTGGTGTCTTCCCTGTATGCAGGTAACAAGCTGAGATTAGGAGCACCCTCTATAAGGGAGTGCTCCTAATCCAAGATTGTTACAGTACCTGTTACAGTACCTTGTTACAGTAACAAAAAAAAAAAAGACCTGTCCACAGAAGCAATCTATCAGATTCCAAACTAACCACCATGGCCAAGACCAAAGAACTGGTAATGGATGTCAGGGACAAGATTGTAGACCTACACAAGGCTGGACTGGGCTATAAGACTATCCCCAAGCAGCTTGGCGTGAAGGTGACAACAGTTGTTGCGATAATTCGCAAATGGAAGAAACACAAAAAAACTGTCAATCTCCCTTGGTCTGGGGGCTCCATGCTCCCCTCGTGGAGTTGCAATGATCATGAGAACTGTGACGAAGCAGCCCAAAACTACACAGGGGGAACTTGTCCATGATCTCAGGGCAGCTGGGACCATAGTCACCAGGAAAACAATTGGTAACACACTGCACCGTGAAGGCCTGAAATCTTGCAGAGCCCGCAAGGTCCCCCTGCTCAAAACAGCACATGTACAGGCCCATCTGCAGTTTGCCAATGAACATCTGAATAATCCAAAGGGGAACTGGGTGAAAGTGTTGTGGTCAGATGAGACCAAAATTGAGCTCTTTCACATCAACTTGCCGTGTTTGGAGGAGAAGCAATGCTGCCTATGACCCCAAGAACACCGCCCCCATCTTCAAACTTTGAGGTGGACACATTATGGTTTGGGGGTGTTTTTCTGCCAAGGTAAGGGGACAGAACACCTTCACCGCATCGAAGGGACAATGGACGGGGCCATGTACCGTCAAATCTTGGGAGAGCACCTCCTTCCCTCAGCCATGGCATTGAAAATGAGTCATGGATGGGTATTCCAGCATGACAATGCCCCAAAACACACGGCCAAGGCAACAAAGGAGTGGTTAAAGAAGAAGCACATGAAGGTCCTGGAGTGGCCTAGCCAGTCTCTAGACTGGTTGATAGGGCATCAAATACTTATTTCACTCATTACAATGCACATCAAGCTCTGACTTTTGAGCACTGGGTATTTGAGGGTTCTTTTGTTATTTTGTCTTTCACACCTACAATAAACCTACTATGACAGGTATTGACTGGTAAGCAGGGGATCAAATACTTCTTTCCCTCACTGTATTTACAACAAGAATATGTAAAGCTTTTTTTGCAATGAATGGAATACATTTTTTCCATTTTCCTTTTTTTTTTATCAATTAACTGTACTAACTTTTTTGTTTTGTTTGTAGGTGTAAATTGCCTCACATATGATGAAGCCATTATTGCCCAGCAGGACCGTATACAGCAAGAGGTTAGTATGTGAATTAATGTGGAATATCATCCATCATGTGTGAACTGAGGGACAAATACCTTCATTGTAAGGTCATCTAATGGATTTCAATGTTCATTAAAATCCCCCCCCCCCATTAACTCATAAAGAGTTAATGATATCCACTCCTAGCTAGGACAGGCTTCCCTGCTCCTTTGTGTGCAGGACATAGGCTTGATGGGGGGGCACTTTACTTGCAGAAGAAGTTTTTTGCTGTTCTGCAACATCTTGTAACTTTTTAATGACCTGGACAAACTCTGCAGTTTTTTTTTTTTTTGCGTATCAAAGCACAGATTGCTCCAGAAGTTAATGAATGTCTAGGCTCCATTTGTTTTGTTTTTTTTTTTATTTGTTTCTTTTGCTTTGTTTGTGATTAACTCACAGTAAGGATTTTATCCAGTAATTGACACCACACTGCCTAATAATATGTTAAGGCAAACATCTGTCCTAATTGCATTTATTAAAATATTGTACCTGTTCCGACTTACATACAAATTCAACTTAAGAACAAACCTACAGTCTCTATCTCGTAGGTAACTGGGGGACTACCTGGATCTAGAATGAAAACAGCATTTAATAAAAGCAGTATAGATGGACAATATGACAAATAGTAAATGTTTACACCAATCAGTTTTGAACACACTGGTATTTTTCTTTATCTTAGATTGCCGGACAGACTCCACTACTCTCAGATCGGTTGGACCTTTCTGTACTGTATCAGGAATATGCTCCCGATGATCAGGTGTACCAAGAAAAAATTAAGGTAATTGTAAACAGTACTAAGTTGTTGGAGTAAGGCGTTTAGGCAACCATTATTATTCATAGGGGCGACAGGTCAGGGGTTTGCTTCCTAGCAGAGCCCTCAGAAGCTCATGTGTTGTCTCAGGGACGGCCAGATTGTCATGTCAATCAATGTTGATTCATATGTAATTCAGGATAAATTAAAAAAAAAAAAAAAACATTTGTCCATCTTAGAGGGTTGACAATTAAATTCTGTCTGGAGCCCCTTGCTATAATGGGCCTGATTTATTAAGGCTCCATAAGGCTGGAGAGGATACACTTTCATCAGTGAAGCTGGTGGATCCAGCAAACTTGGAAAGGATCTGGTCCAGGATTCAAATATTTGCTAGCAAATAGCAAATTACTTTGAAGTCATCCATTCCAGGTTTTCTGAATCACCCAGCTTCACTGATGAAAGTTTATCCTCTCTAGCCTGGGAGAGCTTTATACAAGCAGGCCCAATGCTAGGTCTCTACTAGAGTAATATGCTGCTTGTGAAAACCAAGTCTCTTGTCTTTGTTACTGCAATAGGATTTACACAGAAGATATTCCCACATACGCCGAACACGGCCAGATGGAAACTGCTTCTATCGGGCATTTGGCTATTCATACTTAGAAGCTTTGTTGGACGGAGGTCCTGACCTAGCACGGTAAAGTAGAAATTATTTTCCTCTATATGTTTATTTACTGTTTTCTTTGTGAGGCTCTTCTCTCTGATGAAACTTTTTCTTCTGTGTTTCTCTGCACTCTATATCCATGGCTTACCTTTCTTTATTTCCCTTTAACTTTTGAAGGTTTAAAGAAGTGTCACTTCACAGTAAGGAAGAGCTCATTAAACAAGGATTTACAGAGTTTACTATAGAAGATTTCCACAATACAGTGAGTATTTATGGCAATGCAGTGCAGACTGTTTTGGTTATTCCCAATGCATTTCTGTTACTTACAGTAACAGGCAATTGCTATAAATCTTGAAATGCTAGCTGTAGAGAATGCAGTATCTTGTAATTTTTTATGACCTCCAATCTTGTTTTTTTTTTCTTCTACACACCCAGTTCATGGATTTAATTTCTCTCGTTGAGAAGCATCCTGCAGTGTCAGAGCTACTATCTGCATTTAATGAGCAGACTGTTTCAGACTATGTGGTTGTCTACCTGCGTCTTCTGACATCCGGTCACCTGCAGAGAGAGAGTGTCTTCTACCAGCACTTTATAGAAGGGGGAAGAAGCGTAAAGGAATTCTGCCAGCAGGTAAAGGAAAGCTGTGCTGGATTTTTAAAGCTTATCACTTTTGACCAGAATTGTTAATCAGTTATTATATTTTCTTAATGTATAAGAAAAAGGCAAATATTTTGGTTGTTTATAAATGTTTTTCTGTACAGTTAGTACTGTGCACAGATGTAACCTTGTAACAGTACAAACATAGTAAATGATTATCTGGATAGTAAAGCATACCAGCTGTCCGTATCCAATGAGAAATAGAACCTAGACCCTGGGTCACTATAAAAATAAAAAATATATTTAATCATTTCCTTTAAAATATTTATCTTTAACTCCATTTTGTTTTAATTTATTAAAGAATTATGGTCAAATAGGCTTTCTGGTCTGCAGCCCATCCCCTTATCAGAAAGTGATTGTATTCATTGGAAATCTTAACATTTTTTCGCTGCTGCTCTGATACTATAATTGTTAGTTACTTGCATTTTATTGTTTTTAGTAAGTGGGATCAGATTTTAAATATTTAGTTAGTTGGCCAGAGTACCAGCTACTATAGATGTCCTGAGTTTACTGTAATTTTTTTGGGGACTGTTGTATGTTTTTGTATGTTATGTGTGTATCTTTTATTTTAATATCCATTTTAATTTTTTTTTCTAATACCTTTTTGTACTTCATATTGTCTCTGCTGATTTCCTCACCCATGGTTGTGTTATCTTTTGTCTTCTGCTTAGGAGGTAGAGCCCATGTGTAAGGAAAGTGATCACATCCACATCATTGCTCTCTCCCAAGCCTTGAATGTTTCAATCCAGGTTGAATATATGGACAGGGGTGAGGGTGGAAGCACAGTCACCCATGTGTTTCCTGAAGGATCAAATCCACAAGTTTTCCTTCTCTACCGACCTGGACACTACGACATTCTATATAAGTGACCAATTCCAAATTGTTCAGCGCTTCCCCTCCCAAGTTATCTTCTATTCTGTTCACCTTCTGTTCTGTGCTTTGACCTACTTCCCTTTGTCTGTACATTACCCATTGTCTGTTACATTTTATCTCAGTGGAGTAAATGAAATAAATGCTACAGAGTGATGAATGTATATATGGGCTGGTACTGCATGGGTTACTGTGGGGAGCAAAGGGCACATTTCACAAACTAGATGAAAGTATTTTGTGTATCAGGGTATTGTTTGTGTTCTTGAAAGAAATTAAAACCCCAAAATGTTAGAAATTGAGTACAAGATAAAAAAATATGTATTTACTTTCTCATCAAAAGAGACATGTTTTTTCGGATTTGTAAACATTTGACAATCCAATGTGTATTCATTGTTAGGAATTGTGTGCTAATAGTTGCTAATTTTGTGACACTAGTATTTCAGAAATCTCTGAGCCAGAGAAATAGCATTGTGTTGGAGAGCTTGTAATTGCTAAAAAAACCTTTGGTTGGTGCTTTAAAGGGAGCACACGTGGCAATGAATTTGAAATAAATTTTATTTCAGCTTATTTAAAAGTGTTACATTACCTTTTACCCATTTCATTTTCTGGGCAGACTTGTACTACACTGCGTCTTTATTTCCAGTATAAACGATTGCTAAAGCTTTCTTTTCAACTAACCAGTTCCTGGCAGCCTAGTTTATTAAAATTCTCTTTAGATCTGCACTTAATCATACAGTGAGTTATTGATTGGGCCTAGTGCGGAAGCAAAGAGAATGGAATGGAGGATACTGTTGCAGACCTATTCTTAAAATTGCTATCTGCCTGGCTGGCTACACAGTTGTGACTTCCAATTTACCTAACTAATTAAAATATCTAATCTACATACTTGGTCTAGGTCATTGTTTTATCTAAACTCCAAAACAAAATTATAAATGTTTCAGTGTACTAGTCTTTTTCTTTTCTTCATGCTTTTGCTTTGTTTTCACCTGTGAATCCTGAAAAGAACACAATTTTTTACCTTTAAGCTCACACTCATGTAGCCAAAGTTTTTATGGGGGAGCCATGGTTGGCACACAGGCTAAACTTTAAAATGTCTGCCTTTGTTAATCCACATGGAAGTTGATAGGATTAATAGCTTTTGTTTTTCTCAACTTGCAGGATGTGACAAGGACACAACATTTAACAATTGATTAGCTAAAATATATCACATTTTTATTTGTGCATTTATATCTGTAATACTGAGTACTACATTTTTTTTAATCACAGCAAGATATGAAGGATCTTTACTTGCGGACACATGTAAAATACACAAAACAATGCCACTTGGAATGCATACATCTGTAAAGACTGTGGACTGGGAAAGAGAGATATGGGATAAGGAACCTATAAGTTGTGCTTCTGATATGTGAAAATAAATCAGAGAAATGCACTCCTCAGTTCATTATTTCTTTCACTCTTCAATTTCCAGCTGGGGGGTGTATGGAGACCTGTAAGTAATAGATGATGGGATAGCTGATCTTCTTTTAGAATTGCAGAGATTCTAAACTTCTGTGCAGCGGCATGCAAGTTGGAATCCTTTTAATTTTCTTAAATTATTTTAAAGAGGAACTAAACTCAAAACAACAAAAATACACTTACCTTCAATCCTACAGGGCAGTCCAATCCAGGATCAGGTCCAAACCAATAAGGTCCCGCATCATTCCGGCAGGCGCTCTGGGTGCCACCATCTTCTCCTTCACAAAGTCACCTGATGTAGGCTTCAGATCGGGTGACGTAGGTGGGAAAAAAAACTTGCTGATCTCACTGTACATGTGTGAGATTGGCAATTTTTTTTCCTTTTGTCAAAAGGGCTCCTTCTGCTCATGCCTAGGATGCTCAGGCATGTGCTAAAGGAGCACCATAGAGCTTCCTGGGATGGGTGACGTAGGTATCCTGGGAGGCTATGTGCTCCCATTCATTCCTTTTTTTTTTTTTTTTAAAAGACTGTTGCACTTTAAAAAAACCCGCAAAACAGAATTGTTACTCTACTGTAGACAACCCTTTTATGTAAAGTGTAATTTCTGAGTTTAGGTACGCTTTAAGCAAATTGTGATACCGGAGCACCCTATTATCTGATTTGAACCCCCCTAGCAGTAATCCCGAGTGTGACTTCGGGTGGAATTTACATGCAAAAAGCAGTAATCCCGAGTCACACTTGGGGTAACTTTAAAAGTCCCCCTACACTTTCTTCGTGCTCCAGCGGTGCCGGTCCGTTGGGGGGGGGGGGCGTGGCCAGGCGGGAAATTTAAATACCACCTGGGTCCCGGCCACGCCGCTGCTCGCATCAGCAGGTATGATATTTGCAAATTGGCTGGTTGATGGGGTACATTAATGCAATAAAAAGGGTCTGTAGCCACAGAGTACTGCATTTTAGACCTGGATTAAAGGAGTATAGCTAAACAGTATAATGCCCTCTTACAGTACACACTGGAAACGTTTGCCATTGTTCTACTTAGAAAATACTTTGTAATTACACTACCACAAGCCACTGAGTAGATACACTTACATTATATATGTGTGTGTATTTTTATGTGAGCCTACCGTAATAAACACTATTGATAAAACAGAAGGGGGCTGAAAGCAGGCTGATGCTGGACAGATATTGGCAAGACCATCATTCCCTGGAACTTGTAAATGCTTTATTCTTTGGAGTGAATAAAGAGGTTTGGACCTAGATCCATGATACCAAATATGTGGTGTGCTGCCACTGCACATCCATTTTAGCTTTCTGTATAACTGTAATTACTGTATGCTACGGCTAAAGTGTGTGTGTGTGTTAATAAAAGGAGGTTCAGGGGGGCCGCATTGTATGCAGGGATGAGAAGGGGAGCAGGATGCTTGTCATTTATATAGTAAACTGTACTGCAGACCACCCAGTAAAGTGAAAGCACACCCAGTATGTGGTCCCTGGTACATTTGGGGTGCCTTTTAAAATAAATGTTTTCTGTATCAAACACACACCCAGTTCTGTGCAGTGTGTCAATTCACATTACCACAGCGTATATTTGTAAAGCTGACCTTAAACTTCCTTCTGTATTAGAGTCTTTTAAAATCTAAGAGTTGTGTGTTTTACCACGAATTGTTGCAATGCACAGAATTAAGATCATTGGAATGAAATTCATTTTGAATGGTACCACAATGCTCATACGGCATTCTACAACACACCAACATCTTTTCTATTTCAATATTTTTTTTAATACATAAAATTTACACCAATTCCTATTGTTCAGGAATCATACAACCATATATATATATATATATATATATATATATAACAAAAAAAAACCACAATAAACCCACACCGCCTAATTTTAGACATTGTTAACTACTGCTTATTGTATTTCTTCAGACTCCAGGTCTGATCAGAATCATCTAGACTATTATTTAGCATACAGGTAAATTTATCATTTATCATAATCCAATCCAATTTCCCTTTCATCCACAAAAATATATATATCTTTCCAGGCCTTTGCAATGGTTATTCGTGCTGATAATAAAATATATCTCACCAATCGTTTAGTTGCACCGAACACTAAAGTACCCATAATTATGTTGAGGCGCATTATCCTGAAAAAATAGCTGCAGATTACAAAGAGCCAAAGAGAGTAGAAGTGTGGCTAAAGGTTTGCTTTTCTTTATTGTATATGTGAATTGGGATGGCATTTGAGAATGAATAGCACCAGACATGTGCCATGAATCACTCTGTGTTGTGTTAGCATGCATAGGTGTGAACTGACCTTTACACCTAATCCAGTGTGTTTAGATTGATATTATACATAATTGCAAAAAGAATAAGGATCTGGAGCAAACTGATCATATGACATGCACAATATTACACAAAACTCTTATCTTTGCAATACAACTAAAAAAGTTGGTGTCATTTACTGGTGTGGTATACAGTTGTAGTAAATTACTTAGAGCTGCTGAAACTTTATTAGCAAGACCTTGTTAGGATGGCCTTGTTTTGCCTTTTTACTGCTTTAACAATCATAACCACACATTGCATGGCTTCATGATCCAGAAATACATAGCATGCCTAGATTCCAACTTTTATGAACAGCTCTCTGGATTTTAATATCCTTACAAGAAATCAGTCTGAGTACACATGTGTACTTGCACTCCTGAATTGGGTATTCTTATTTTAGCTCAGTGGAGGCTTCCATTTTGGGCACTTTGACAAGCAGCTGTTTTGTTTGGTTTTTAGATGGTTGACTGACAACTGCTCCAGCGAGGCAACAAGTGGTTAGTGAGAGCTCATAAAACAATGAAAACTGTGTTTCCAGTAATCATGGCACTTAAATACATAAACTTGATCTAAAAGTATGGAAAATAAACATTAATACTGTAATTACAAAATATGTATATTTATATTTTATTATGAACTTTTTTGAGTAGTATTGTGAAACAGCATACATTGAAACTGATTTACTAAAATAATAAAGCCAGTAAACACAGCAAAACTGTGAATACTTCACTTAAATAGAATGCTCAATGTTCAAGACACCTTTGCTTCTGCAGAGCTCTCAATCCCTCAACAACTGTTTTCCATCTGGTCCTGCACCGTCTTGGATTCCTTCGTCATTCTGGGAACTGTCATCTTCATCCTTCCAACCTCTATTTATGTCACTTGATGTTGCACTGCGGGTTGCACTTGACTGTTACAAGATCAGGTGATGCTTTCTTCTGTAAATGTAAAAAATCTCACTGCGTATTTGTGAAATAGGCACTTTTTGTTTTACATTGCAAGGAAAGTCCCTTCTGCACATGCCCGAGATCAGGCATATGGAGAAGGAGCAGCGCAAGGCCTCCCTGGAGACGTGACATATGTATCCCAGGAGGCTTTGGACTTCCCATTCAGTCTTTACTGAAAGGTAAAGAAAGTATCTTCTAATTAAAAAATGTTTAGGTCTCTCATTTTTTCATGGTTCAGCTGCATACATACTATTAGGATGAACATCTTACCAAGAATTTTGCACCTGTTACAGGCCATCCTGATTCACATACCCAATGCCTTTTTCAAAAGCATACATTTCAAAATGTTACACTTTATTTGAGGCAAGAGAGGACACCACTTGAGTCATAACCTAATGTTTAGAGAAAACAAACAGAGCCTCTAGGAGTTCCCAACCTCTCTCTGTAGTACCTTGCAGCACATATGTCCCGGGTTTTAGATTGGTTTAGGCATTTTGAGGACAAACAATGGGTAAAAGTAGAGCAATATTTTGACAAAATTCCGCTTACATCCATTGCATGATTGTTGTCACTGATACAACTGGCACTCCGCACCCACCCATTGATATATAAGCTACATGGCGGGTGTATAAAAAAAAATCCTATTTCAGTCATGGCTTTTGCCATCTCCATCACCTATGCTGCCAATTTTGGGAAATCCCTCACTCCCTTCTGGAATGGAGGTACGAATCTTCATTAGATTGCAGGAAGAGGAAGTACACATTTCACACACCAAGGTCAATGGGTCACTAGCAAAACCCTGAATGTCCCCTCATTCAAATAAAAGCTCAGTTTTGGAGGTCCATGCAACTTCTACATTTGCCTAGATCACTGCCCCAAGATTCCTGTTGCTCTAGACCTAAGACGACTTTCTTGACGGGTAAGGCTTAATCTGACACTCATTGTCATTCCTCCACTCAGAACTAAATGCTGCCCCCAGGGACTATTCCTCTTCCTACCTCCAAACTTTGGAGGAGGAAATTACACACTATTTGGACGCAGAACAGAAATAAAAAATAATTACTTTGGTACACAAGTCCACCACTAGCAATAAACTCCAGGAACTGAGGTATAAAATTCTATCCCACTGGTATAGGACTCCAGTTAAAATGCATAGTTTTTTTTCTTCCATTCCTAGATGTGCTGGCGATGTGGACAGGAGAGGGGGATTATGCTCCATATTTTCTGGTCATGCTCCAAGCTATGTCCCTTTGGGGTTCAAGTGATTACCTTTATTCAAAAAGTTACTATGCATCACTTACTCACAGATCCTGGGTTCTTTCTACTGCATCATAATACCATCTCAGAAAATGGTTACAAGAGCTCCATCATTGTACATCGTATTGTAGCGGTTAACTCATGTATCCTGCTTTACTAGAAGTCAACATCACCACCGACCATAGGTCAATGGATGCGTAAATTCAATGATATTATGATGATGCAGGACCTAATGTCTAGTGCCAGGGAAACTACAGAAAAGTTTAATGTCATTTGGGGGAGTTGGATCTATTACAGAGAAACTCCTGAGTTCAAGTGCCACCTGGACCCTGCCATCACTCCTTGACTTAATATCTGGGATGTAACCCTGTACCCAGATTGTCAATGTGTGGGATTTCACAATTAGAATGTATGCACCCTATGTCCACTGGATCTTCTTTTTTGTTGCGTTTCAAACCTTGGACATTTGGACTAATTTACTCACTGGACTTTAGAAACTGTATTATTGCACTTGTTGCAGACATTTATGAAATGTACTATTTGTTATTGCTTTAGTACTGTGTTGTTTTGTTGTTTCTTATGAAAAATTGAAAATAATGTTAAAAAAAAAATGTTTAGGCAAACCCCCCCCCCCCCCCCAAAAAAAAAAACATTTTTACTATATTTTAAAGGGATATCTATCCCTTTATATAAAGTTAAAAAGTTATGATAGGTCAACTTTAACTAATCATGTGCTAGCAAAAATTTAATTTTTCCCCTTAACTAAATGCTAGAGCTGCCTTTATCATAAGATAGATGGATCATCTTGGGACATGACATCTCTATTGATGAATGGATAGATCATCATGCTGGATTGATGGATCAAACTGGGACACTTTACACAGTGCAGTATCCTGCAAAAGTATTAATTAAAAAATGAAAAATTATTTCTTTTTAATCACATATTTAGGATTTTAACCGTTTTAGGAAATTGGTGCATATTATATTAAAGTGGGCTTCCAGATTCCAAATAAACCCCCAACCCACAGACCCCTACAACGCGGAGATTTTTATTCATTATGGGGTCCCCCAAAGATGGTTCTTGCAACCCTTGGGGCAGACGAGGAAGGGGTTCTGGTTTTTGCCCCCTTCATTTTTGGGAAAATCCGATTCTAGGGGATTTTTTATTAATAGGGGAAGGGGATCACATGCTTGCTGCCTGTTTCCAAGGTAGGAAATGTTCAGGTCAGTTTTGATACCTTAACCCAAACACCAACACTATAACTATTGAAGAATACTGAGCGTGGAGCCCTGGATAACAGTAAAACTTGACATGACATTATCCTTCCCCACTCTATTCAACAAATACAGAAAAAGGTTTTGGCTATAGATACACTTCAACAGTATCTTCTACTTTATGATTCAACCCGATTGTGATTAATTTGGGTGTTTTTATTTGAAATTTTGTGTGCATTGTCCTAAGTAATAGGATCAAGGTGTCAGTTTTGTATATGGATTAGACACCATGCTAAAAAGGAACCAAAAAAGCTAAAGAGCTTAATCAATTTTTGTAAAGCAAAAATCCAAAGCAATTTTTTTTTGTACTGAGCACTGTACACAGAACAATTGAATAAAAATAAAATAAAAGTTTAAATGAAAATGCTTTCAGTTTTTATATTGTTAAAAGGTTATACAATGATTGCTGCATGCACTATTAGGGCTTCATCCTGCTCAGCATAGACAAGGTCAGAATGTACGTACCAAGGTGTTTTTTGGTTTTGCAGATATAGTAAACTAAACATGATGCCCTGACAGATAACTGAACCTGGGAACTGATTTTAACAGATAGGTAAACCTGGGAATGAAATGTCCTTGTGGTGTGGTGATTGTATTAGCTTTTTTCAGTCTAAGAATATTTACAGCATGTACAGAAGAAACAAGTCAGTTTTGCCCTTGTCACTTACTGTGTGACTATATAGAGAGTTAAAGAAATGTTTTGCCTGATCTAGGCTACTTACAATTTTAAAGCAAAGATATGACCCAAACAGGTCACTTTTTTTCTAGGGACGTGGGTAATGCCAATCAAAAGGTTTAAGCTATATTGGAATGGAATAAATTAAAAAGAGGAAGATTAGCCTAAGATTGTAAACAGTAGGTAAAATGGGTTACATTATCTAGCAAAGATTGGCCTATGCACAGGAGCACGGGGACTTGGAGAGGGACTGGAAGCGACCACTTTGGTTAGCGATATTGGCCTCAAAGCACAGGAACTCCCATGCTCCTGTGCGTAGGCCAATCTTCTTCCCCGTATGACCCGCCTGTATGCGGGTGGTTCGCCCATCCAATCACGAGGAATGCAAGTGGCATTCCTTGTGATTGATGTGGAGCCTCTGCACGTCATGAGGAATCCCCTTCTGACGTTGCCCACGATACGTGAACGACCCTGGGGGCGCGGGCATATCCTGGGTAACGTCCACAAGCTGGAAGTTATGCTTTATTAGGGGGACTCTGACGACTATGCAGTCCCTGGCGTGTCTGACATCCAATTGGTATGTACAGCACTAGATACTTTTAGATAATGTTGCATCTGCCAAACCATATAAAGGCTGTTTCCAGTTTTGTAAATATTTCTAAATGTTATTAAGGAGCGGTAGGAAATCAAGTTCTGCTATTTGCATTAAAGTTTTCCTGAGATCTGTGCACCAAGATATTTATTAGAAGTTCTGGCCTTTTTAAAGGGGAAGTTTGGCTGCAGATTTCTGTACATTTCATTGGAGAGCATTACATTTAATGCTTCAGACTTTTGTAAATTTATTTTGTAATTGGATACTTCTGCAAAACGCTGCAGTTCAGCTAAGAGATTAGAAAGAGTTACCACTGGAGCAAATTTGAAAAATAAATCATCAGCATATGCTTCAACGTTGTGCTCTATATTTCCTATTAGCAGGCCTTTTATATCAGAGTTGTTACGTATACAGTGTAAGGCTGTAAGGGTATGTTCAGAACGTTTTTTCAGAAGCTCCACAATGTTTCTAGGGGCAGGTTGGCCACAAAACCACCCTATACAGATTTGCATTGAACTGCTCAAAAACAGATGATCAGGCATTTAGAAGTGCCTATAAATGCTTGAAGCAAAAGTTTATAAATCCAGAAAATTGCTTGTGTCCTTGCTAAATAGAGAAAAAAATTGCAAACACAGCGTTTACTGCTGCTGGACACCTGTTACGCACAGCTAGGTGTCTAGGAGCAGTAAACAATGTGTTTACTTTTACTACAGGTCTGAACATAGCCGTATTCATGTGGAAGTAGAAAGATTAAATAATAGGTGGTAAGGTTAAATTGATGACAAAGTGGAATATGTCATGTGTTGCTCTTCATCTGAGATGTATTTACCTAATTATAAGACCTGCCAAAAACCAGATGAATCAATATGCAAAACTTCAGAACTAAAAAGGGTGTACTTTGTTATTTAATACCTTATCCATCATTTGTTCAACATTGTGAAATTGATGTTTTGTTTTTTTGCTGGAAATTAGGTACATAAGGTGCATAAAAACATTCAAATTAACCATAGAATAGTGCTTTTTACCGACTCTTAAACCATACTTTCAGGTGTGTTCAGTGTTTTTTAATTATTTTGTATTTTAGTGGTTTTTGTTCATCAATGATGTTTATTTTACACTGTAATAATATTTCTATGTAGAAGCTGCTGATCTCAAAACAACTCCGGAAACACTGTGTGTGATGTATTTTGTTTGTATTGTTTATTCCCAGTACAAAGAAATAAAAAATGCATTAAGTTTAAATTTTTATTACATGTTTTTTGACCTGTAAAATTTTCTCAACAAACATACCATCCTTGAATTTAAATCTCTTCTTTAAGCCATGTGGATGCACAGCAATGAATCATCAAACCAACAAATATCAAAGAAAGCTTTTTTTCTTGAATTAAAAATACTGGTCAAAAGTAAAAGTGAAGTGCAACTCCAGCTAATGATTTCCTTCAATTTGATAGAATGCAAAAAAAAAAAAAACTTTCCAATAAATTTATTAAAGGGGTCATTTTTTTTTTTATACTTGATACTTCATACTCCTGAAAAGCAATTTTTGGATTACCCTTCACTTTTTCTTTTGTAACCATTTTATCTCCTAAATGCCTTGTTTTCTTATATAGGGTTTATCGGCTGAATGTATGTTTTGATTTAATTATATCCCAATCATGGTATATATTTTTTCTGTTTAGTTTTACAGAATATTTTGCACACACACACAGTATAGAAATATAGGATAATAATAATATTCGTATGGTGGATATTAGGAAGAACGTTATCGGTGTCACTTAGGCTTAGTCTACATGGACTGTTTCCCCAGAGTTTAACCTGAGTCCTTTAAAGCCCATGTTTGAAGTCCCCATGCATTCCAATGGGCTAATATACACCAGGAGGTTTCCATCAGGTACGTTTTTGAGCGCTATTTTAAATGTTGCTTGCAACTTTTAAAAATTTAAAACACTGGATAAACACGGGAAAACGCATGCCCTGCGATCCTGCACTGTCAGGAGGATTTCCAGGGCTGTGCTCATTGCAACCCTGTAAATCATCCTGTCATTGAGATAACCTGTAAAAAAAAAAAAAAAGGTTTTGTTACACAAACACACACACATTTAATAAAATAATTAAACAATAAAACCTCATCCAATTTTACAAATATTTTAACCCTTTCAGGGTTTTATGTACCCCTGTACTCATTCCCTCAAAGGATTAAAAGTAAAACTTTTATAAACCCTTATGTCAAATTGCGGCAATTCGCGGTAAATGTGTCATAGGCGTTTATAAAAGTTTTTTTAGCGTTTTTTTAAAACGCTTGTAAAAGTGCATATAAACGTGGTAGGAACGTTTAAATGCGTTTTTAAAACCGTTCATGTAGACCCAGCCTAAGCTGCAGAACCCTGTTTGAGAAACACTGATACAAATAATTTATCTCTATTAAAAGACATATAGGTCAGTTGTAATGCACATTTAACCCTCTAGATGGCAATATAATTATATGATTATGGAATATCTGACCTTAGTTTTGCTGAGTTTAAAGACTAGTCAGGTTCCTTTACTGTCATGCATGGCAGACATTATGGCATTTTGTTATACATTTTCTACATTTGTTGAGCTGTGATTCTGAGTTCTAACACTTTAATGTAGTTCATAATGTATCCTCTAAGTGGCAGCAAATAACTTTTGAAATATTGCAGCAATGCATTACTGATACACATTACTTACCCACAAGAAGTAAAATGAGAAAATTAATAACAGAGTTGAAATGTTGTTTTGAATCTCGATTGCTAATAATTAAAATTTAAAATGTAAGCCTGATCATCTGTTACTGAAAGTAAGCTCCAAGAAAACATATGAAGTTAAAAATGATATACAGGCTGAGTCACACAAATTTGGTGCAGTGTAATACTGTCTGTCTAATCTATCATTTTAAACCTTGCTTTATTTGTTTTTTTATTTAGTTTGCCTACTTGAGGCTCCTAAAACCTTGTCTTTTATTTGCTGGTATTGCAATGGTGCTTTCAAATACTGTAACTAAATTAATAATGGCCTCTCTACAATTCTAATAACTACCACTAAGGTGTTTACATGACATGATAGGACGATGGGTATATACGACTTATTCCTTTTTCCAGGGTCAGGGTCAGGGTCAGGGTCAGGGTCAGGGTCTACCCCCCCCCCCCCAAACCCAGGATAGGAGAAGTAGTAGCAAAGTGCACGTAGGTTTATAGAAGAGAGGAGCATGGGAAACATTTTGTACCTGAACTTTTGAAAGGAGTTTTAGATGAAAATGTTTAACCGGCTTGTTTTATATCAGTATGCTTTTTGTTAGCATACGAACTAAGCTCCTGGTAAATCACTGCCAAAAAAAATGTAAGAGGCTAATATGTCAGGTTCAAATACTTTAAAAATGGCTTGTATTTATTATACACTTAAATGTCAAATTTGGATTTAAAATACAATAGAAATACATTGCCGATAAATGGATTTATATTTTTAATTTTGTTTAGCCAGTATTATTATTACTTGTTAGAAAGTACAGTCAGAAGTGTGGCCTAGCATTTAGTTTGTAGACCCAAGCACTGCGACACTAGAGGAAGACACATGGTCCCCTATACCTAGAAGCACTATGAATTGTATCCACTGCGCCATTCATTTATTATTTCCGGAACATGCAAGGGAAGCCGGGTATAATGAATTGCATGTGCAACTCAGAATTTGTCAGCTGGGCGGTGATCAGGCAGATAAGAACCGTTGCCAGTCCCCTTCTGCAATCACCCCCTTCCTGAGTGTAGGGATAGGGAGTAGTGTGACAATTATAAGGCACAGATTGATACCACTCTGTATTCATTAATGCTTAAACAAATGTATTTTATTGAATGCAACCCAGTATAGGTACTTAGTTGTGATGCAGTGCTCAAGTCAAGTCAAGACATAAAAATCTTTTGACAGGCAATGTTTCTAATAACTTGGGGTGTTTAGCTGTTTCCTTGGAGTTTAGATGTAACAAACTGTAAATGAGCTTAACATGAAAAAACATTCATTGACATGTAGTGCAGTATACTGTATGTAAAATTTACAGCAGAAAATTTTCTGTCATTTTCAACAGCTAAGCATATTACCACCGTCCCCTTCACCTGTAACACAGAAACCTTCTAACTTTCACTTTAGGCACATTAGGGATTATTGGCACCACACTGTGTCTAGCTACAGAGATAAGCAATGGTTTATCTTTATCTAGTGGTTATTTTAAGCCTATTTTTACTTAGTTACATAGTAGTTACATAGTAGGTTAGGTTGAAAAAAGACATAACTCCATCAAGTTCAACCACTAGGGAAATAAACATATCCCAGATATAAATCCCTATAGATATAGTTGGTCCAGAGGAAGGCAAAAAACAGTTACTGTTATTTTTACTTTAAAGCCCTAATACCCAGTTATATCCTGTGCTTCTTGAAAAAACTCCAGCTTTTCCTTAAAGCAATGTATAGTAGTGGCTGAAACTACTTCCTGAGGGAGCCGATTCCACATTTTCACAGACCTTACAGTGAAGAATCCCTTCCTCATCTGGAGCATAAGCTTCTTTTCCTCCAGACAAAGAGTGCCCTCTTGTTCATTGTAACGATCTCAAAGTGAATAATGGTGAAGAGTGTTTTCTATATGGACCATTTATATATTTATAAAGGGTGATCATATCCCCCCTTAAATGTCTCTTCTCAAGGGAGAATAGATTCAGTTCAGCTAATCTCTCCTCAAAGCTGAGCTCCTCCATTTCTTTTTATAAATTTAGTTGCCCTTCTCTGCACTCTCTCCAATTCCACAATGTCCTTTTTGTGAACTGGTGCCCAAAACTAGACTGCATATTACAGATGTGGTCTGACCAATGCTTTGTACAGGGGCAGGATTATGTCTCCATCTCTGCAGTCTAATCCTCTTTTAATACGTACTTTTAATACGTAATAAGTACTTTGCTAGCTTTGAATATTGCAGCTTGGCATTGCATGCTGTTATTAAGTCTATGATGTACCAGATACCCCAGATTCTTTTCCTTTTATGAGTCCCTTAAATGTATTCCCCCTAGACAGTATGATTCATGCATGTTGTTAGCCCCCAAGTGCATAACTTTACATTTATCTATAATAAATATCATTTGCCACTTGGTGCCCAGTCAAACAGTATATCCAGGTCTGTTTGTAGAATTATTGACATCCTGTATTGACTTAATTCCATTACATAGTTTGGTGTCATCTGCAAACACGGAAATGGTACTTTTAATCCCAATCTCTATATCATTTATAAAGATGTTAAACAGTAAAGGTCCCAACACTGAACCCTGGGGTACACCACTAATAACCTTGGACCATTCAGAGTATGGATCATTAATTACAACTCTACAGTCTCTCAGTTCTCATATTCATTTACAGATTGACTTTTCTAAACCTATTGACCCAAACTTGCATTAACCGTCTGTGGGGTACAGTGTCAAATGCTTTAGCAATGTCCAAGTACACTATATTAACTGCTATTCCACTGTCTACCTGTTTACTTACTTCCTCATAAAAAGAGAGTAAACTTGTTGGACAACTTCTGTCTTTCTTGAAGCCATGCTGACTATCACTTATAAAAATTTTTTCTAGCAGAAACTCCTCCATGTGGTTCTTTATCAAAATCTCTAGGACCTTTCCAACTATGGACGTTAAACTAACTGGCCTGTAGTTACCTGATAATGACTTTGCTCCATTTTTGAAGGTAGGAACCACATTGGCCTTACACCAATCCATCGGTACCTTGCCAATGACTATAGAGTCTTTAAAAATTAGAAATAATGGCTTTGAAATAACCGAGCTCGGCTTTTTGAGGACACGTGGATGTAATCCAAAGGTCCTGGTGCTTTGTCAACCTTAATTTTTCCCAGCTGTTTCTCAGTCATATCAATTCTGAGCCATTGTGACTCATTTAGGGCAGTGACATTGCTATTATGAACTTGCACTTCAGCTGTGCCATTTTCCTTTGTGTACAAAGAGCTAAAAAAAAGTGTTTAGCAAATCTGCCTTTTCTTTATCCCCACTTACCAACCCAGAAACACCCTTTATGGGGCCTACATGCTCAGATCTATTTGCTATTTATATATTTAAAACATTTTTAGGGGTTTGCCTTACTTTCCTTTGCAATGTGTCTTTCATTTTGAAGTTTTGCACATTGTATCTCCTTTTTACATCTTTTGTTATATGCTTTATAGTTTTCAAACGATGAAGGTGATCTTTCGTTTTTATATTTTTGGAATGCTCTTTTCTTGTTACTTATGGCTTTTTTAACATCAGCTGTGAGCCACATAGGTTTTTAAAAAGGTTTTGTAAAATCCGACTTGAACATTCCAACTTCTGTTTTTTGATGACAATATTTTCCCTCAGCTGCCGTTAATAATGGAAAATTTGCTCTCCTAAAATTAAATGTTTTTACTATTCCTGTTTTTGCTTCCTGTTTAAAACTTACAATAAATTCAATCATATTATGGTCACTGTTACCCAGATTCTCTTTTATATAGACATTTGTTATAAGCTCTGCATTGTTAGAAAGAACTTAGTCCAGCAGAGTATAATTTCTAGTTGGGGCTTCTATAAACTGTACCATAAAATGATCTTGTATTAAATTCACAAATTTCCTCCCTTTTGCTGTTCCTGTAGTGCCATTACTACAGTCAATGTCAGGGTAGTTGAAATCTCTCATGATTAAAACACTTCCAATTTTTGCTGCTTTTTTTATCTGTGCTAGTAGTGGATTTTCTATTTCTTCCTTAGCACTGGAGGGTCTAGGGCAGACTCCAATATTTAATTGTGTGATATTCACCCCCACATTCAACTCCACCCACAATGCCTCAACCTTATCGCTTGTTCCATCCGCAATTTCTTCTTTCACATTCACTTTTAGATCACTTCTCACATACACACAGACACCACCACCCTTTTGTTTGACGTCTTCACGAAAGAGAATATACCCAGGAATATTGACAGTCCAGTCATGCGAAGAACAAAGCCAAGATTTAGCAATGCCAACTCTCTTCACTCATTAAGGCTTCTAACTCCCCTATTTTGTTTGCTAGACTTCTAGCATTGGTGAACAGGCTCTTTAAACCATTGCTGCTTTTACCATCATTGTTTGCCAAATCATTTTGTTTTTCAGTACAACTAGTACTGCACAATCCAATGTTTGTTTGTAACATTGGAAGCTTCATACACTTATCCATAACCCTCCCCCCAACTATCCCCAATCCCCCCTCAACTAGTGTCTGACCCCTGACTAACCTTTCTGCCACCTTATTTAACTGTCCCACCCCCCTCTGTCCTAGTTTAAATATCCCTCCACCATTCCCCTAAATCTTTCCCCTAGTACAACAGACCACTTTTCATTTAGGTGCAAACCATCTCAGGTATACAGGTTGTACCTTAATGAAAAGTCTATCTATTTAGCTATATAAGCTCCCTCTGCCCTTTCTTGTGTTGAGCATGGCACAGGCAATATTCCAAAGAATATACCCTTGGCGATTCTTTACCAGAATTTGTAAAAGCATGGCCCAAAAATTAGCACAAAAGAAAAGGCTGATGGAATCACCCAAGACACTGTATTTGTATCTAAAACTCAGATAAGGAACTCAATCAAAAACAAATTATTTCTTTTGCCAGGTTTGATTTCTGGCTAAAGTATGATAAAATTTGATAAAAAAAAATCTATTCACAGTGAACCTGTGAGAGAAAACTTGCATAGTGCCTTTTATTCTCACTCTCTAACCATTAGCATACTGTGAGAGCACAGTTGGTCACTCTAATTTCTATGTGGATGGTAAAGCAGGTCAAACACATGCAGATTACCACTTTATTTGCCTGTGAATTACCAGAAGGTCCAGTTTTAACCAATATTCCCCTTCTTCTATAGCCATCTCTTTGGCCACAAACACTTTAATAAAGATTCTTTGAATAGAGCAATAATAAGTGTTTAAGTCCCAAGACAACAGATATAATGGGCGATAATAGTCCAAATGATTACCAGATTACTTGAGAATAATTCTCTGTAGGCAATTGTCTTTGTTAAATAATACCAGTTCATGTTTTTACCATGCAGGAGAATTCCATTTTAAATGTTAGCTGCTTCACTTCAGTGAGAAAATGTTTAGAACTAGTTGCTATAAAATTTAATGACTGAGATGGAACTATTTTAAATGTGTTTTTTCATTTAGCAGTAATCCTTTTGATAAAGAATATTTGTTGAATATTCTTTAAAGAATTTTCTAAATACTCAAACCATGTGTGGTCAGCTTCAATCAATAAAATGTTACATTCTGTTCCAAGTATTTGTTATTTATGAATAAAGTGTTGGAATTTTTAGTGTTTGCACTATGAATTATCAGGGTAGTCATGTTTCTCCAGCGCGGGCATTGGGTATTCAAGCCATCTCGGATGGCTGTCTTTTATGTTGACAGTTTTCTAGCTGTAGTGTTTCTCAAAGTGATAGGTCATTGGCTTTCTTAGATTAATGGAAAAACAAATCAATAAGTGGTTTTAAGCTCAGCTCCTAATGAAATTATTAGGGCGGTTCTCTCTCTTTCATTATTTGTAGTGCCTACTGTTTGGGGTAAATAATCACACTATTAAGGTTTGTGTATCATTGACTTTACTGATATCAGAGTAAGAGTGTGAAAGAGAACGGATAATAGATCATATCTAGTTCAATCGGTCTTCACACACAGAACTACAGCAAGTCTTCTGGGCCTGCAATAGGAAAAACAATATCAGTGTTAAAAGATCAAATATATTCATTAGGACACCATACAACCTTAAAGAGAATTCATCAGGGCAGAAATTTAGAAACTGCTATTGTGGACTAGTTTTCAAATTTGCATAAAATCCAGGTGTCAGTCTTTTCCTTGCTTCACTACTTGGTGGGTTAATTACCTCCAAAGCATGAAATGGTGTATGCTCATTTCAAGTGTCCTCACACCTGATACATTTAGGCTTGTTCCATGTCATAGATTCACCAATTGGTGAAGATAGAATCAGGATGACATCACCTGAGCTGGAACCATAAAAAAAATGAAAATGTAGTCATCAAAGGTTCCCACATTCTTGTCATGACAGGTTCCCATTAAGGATAATATATCCAGTTTGGTAAAGGTATATCTGTTACAATGTAATGGTGCACCTGGTATTACAAGAATAAATAATTTTATTCTTGTTCCAAATGTGAAGGTGATGGATGAACCCCTTTGTATTATGTGAAATGGATTGGACCAGCAGTGTGATTCTGAGAGAATGATAGTGGTTGGCTTTGCTGATTCCCTTCTGAAAATGTTTGTTGCATGGTTTTATTGTTTTCTATAGGGTAGAAAAGGTCCCATCCCATACTTTTAGTGATTAGTGTTATGTTGGTGAATGAGCAGGTTATGAAAAAAGAGAAAGGAAGAAGAAGGGGGTAAGAAGAGTTAAAGAAAATACCAATTGACTTTTCATGAAAATTTTACTTTACCTTCTCTATCCAAAAAAGGAAAAATGGCTAAATAGCTGAAAAAAAACGTTTAAAGCAAAAGACAGCATGGTAATCAGGAACATGTACATTTTGGACAAGAAGCAGCAATGGCAGACACTCTAGTTATCACCTTTCCTCTGGATTTCTAGTTGCAGCCTAAACATACAGCAAATGACAGTCTAATGTAAGACAAGACCATGATTGTTCATAATGCTGTCACATCGGTGTCACTCTATAGCCCCATGGTATGTCAGGCTTTTGGATTCATATACTACATTATGTTCTCCATTGACCAGTAATCAGAATCCATATCCAACAGAAAATAAATCTCCATTTCATCAAGACGTTGTAGAAGAACCTTTTAAATTGTCGGAAAAGCAAGCCCTACCTAGAACTATAGCAGAAACACTGAGCAGCAAGAGTTAGCAGGACCCAGCATGTGGGACGTATGCAGATAATTACCATCATGAGAGTGGTTGCTGTTAGACAAATAAGAAAAGTGATGAGACAGAAGCAGGATAGAAAGGCAAGTCATGAACACCATTTTTTGTGTGGTTTTAGCTCTCACCCTGGGGTCAAAAGTGTTCACAGTGATCATATCCCTAGTTCTGGCACCTCTCTGACACTACAAATGAACAAAGGTATTTTCTATTATTTTAGAAAGGCTATCCAGGGCTATATTTGATAGAGCTGAAAGCCCAAATTATATGACATTGCCTAAATACATGCATGCAGGAATTACAGCAAACTGTGCTGAAGTTTGATTACCCCAACATCAGCAGAAAAGTCTCTGCCTGATACTAGGCTGTTTCCTTCCTTATCCACAATGTAAGCTGTGTTATCAGCAATGCTCAGTGCTCAGAATAAATCCAGGTACACATGTGCAATAAGTGTCGTTAGAAACCGAACGACTAACGATTATGCACGATTATTTTGAACAATCGTATTGTGCACAAATCTGTGCATGCTGTAACAATACGATCGTTCAAATATAATCCACCAATAATGTACACACGCTAGATACGATTGTTTGAACGACGCAGAAAGTGACATGTAAAGGAGAAAGTGTACTGCAGAACCATCAACGCTCACTGAACGACCGTACACACAATAGATTGCAAACAATCGTTGCCCAATCATCCACCGGGGCGGTCAATCATTTCCAGCAACAATCCTCGGCATCGTTGTGCACATTTTTTGTTAACAATTATCGGACAAACAGTCGTTAGTTTCCAACGATAATTATTGCACGTGTGTACGCAGCCTAAAGAGTTTTCTGATTGCAGATAAGAAAGCTTTCACAAAGGACAGAGGTCTTTATCTGCAGTTAAATGCCAGGCCTGTGACTTTTATGGTTAGGCTGGGTGTGCTTTAAAAACCAAACCCAATGGTAAGACATTGAGCAGTTACTGTTCTGATGCACCCTCTCTTTAGATACAGGGGTATAACACTGATCCCTACAGATATGGGGGATTGGTGGGGGGAGGGGTGTCAAGCACTATATTGACCTGTTTGAGATTTTTGACTATAAAAAAAAAAATAATTCACAAAGATTATCATACAGGCCATCAATAATATAATTGGTTTCTGTCTGGTTTTAATAGTAAGGTTCTTTGAGATGTTTATGGATAAGAACAAGTATAATGAGTCAAGTAATTTGGTGATAAAATACTGATTCATGATATAAATATTTAATCTGGTAAATTCCCTTTGGACCAAAACATTTCGGTCCCTCTCTATTTGTGTGATCAGGGTTTTAATAGTAGTACTTGGTGAATGTGCTTTACTGTCCCTTTATCATAATGGTGGTCCATGGGGGTCTATTTCTAAATGGTATCAATAAGGCCTCCAGCACAATATGAAAATAGTTCCCTAGCTAATCTAGGGGATTTTGTTGCATAAACTGGTGCACGTGAGTTTCACAAGGCTTTCCCAGTTGAAACAATTCACACACATCTAGCCATCAACATGATTCTAAATGAAAATGTGATTTGTCTGACCAGGCCACCTTCTTTCTCTGCTCCATGGTTCAGTTTTGCAGCTAATGTGCTAATTTTAGGCGCTTTGGTAAAGAGGGAAAAGAGCTTTGGTAAAAAGGGAAAATCTTATGGGAAAGTAGTATATATCATTTTTAAAAATACCCCCTTTAATTTGTACAGAGTTATTGAAAACAGTATACTATGTATGTATATTATTGATTTTGTTGAGCGGGATGGCAAATATTGTAACATTATTCATTATGTTAAAATATGCAAGTCTAAAATACGGTTACTAGATTGCAAGAAAAATTAAAAGCTTCCCCAAAATATAAGACCTCTGGTTATTGTATTACCTCCCTAAAGACTTAGATACCTCGCTGCTAAACATTTAAAGAATGACTCTCTTTATCATTCTGCTGGGCGACAGCAGCAGACAAAGAGCTAGTGGTGGCCTCTTGGGTGCCAGTCTCTCTCCTCTTCACCCTTCCCTCCCCCTTTTCTGCTCCCCACATATTCCCATGCCAACTCCCAGAAAATGTAAGAGCCAGGGCCAGTAATATAGAGAAGATCCTGGGTACCCCTGGTTTCTGGGGAGACCTGACCAGCAAAAAGGGTGGCTTTACGGAGGGCTTATGGGCCAAACAGGGTAATAAGTTGTATACGTTTATGCATTGTAGTAAGATTGTCTATAGGGATGCTCAGAGTCAAAGCCAAGTCAAAGCTACTGTAATATGCGTCTGGACTCTAGGTGTTCAGAGTCTGGACATGATATGTCTGGTGTAATGTATACCCAATTGTCCTGGTGTGGACATTTTGTGTATTTTATTTTTGTATTTGTGTATTGGTTACTCATTAAAACTTTTAAAATACTCATAAAAATTACTAAAAAATATGCAAATCTGAACTATATTTTTGCAAGTATAGAACAGCAAGCATGTAAAAAGAAAAAAAAAAAAACAAAAACATTGCATGAATATATCATAAAATGTACCAATTTGAAGCACAATTCTGGTTCACGTTAAAATTTGCTGTGGAATTGTTTTGCAGGGAACATATGACAATACAGCAAAGTCCACTCATATGAGAAGACAGAAGTATTAATCCTTTGTATAATATGATGTTCTTTTGTCTAAGATATGCCCTGTAGCATTCTACACAGAGCTGTTTAAAATGAGCACCACTGCGTTTTAAATGGTGAAAGAGGTCTAATTTAATATCATTTTAAAAACAAAACACATAATATGATGCAACATTACATAAAAAATCAGCTGAACTGCCAAGAGAAGATAATATAGCAGTTCCGAGTTTCAAAGTCATAAATGAAAGACAGTTTGGGAAGGAATATTAGATGTCAGAAAATGTATCCTTATAGTCATGTTTTCATCACTACCGAGTTTCACAATATACAGAAGGAGCCAACCAAACAAAGCAATTAGTATGCAAGTATTATTTGAAACAACAGTATTAATAAAGCACAATCAAATTACAAATTCATGCCCTTATAGGGTGTAAAATGTAAACATCATTAGCTTGCAGGCACTTAACACACATTAACAGGTTAGCCTTCCCTGACTTGCACACAATGTTCTTACCCTGGGACTCACGAAGGCTTCTGTTTTATTCTGGAAAAGCACAGAGAGCTGTAACCTGAGTGAATCGATTAACCTGTCTCATATCCACATAATTTCTCTCTAGACACTAGCAGATCTTTCCAAAACCTGACATGTGGTTTACTTGGTAACAGAATCATGAAAATAGCCAGTGGCTGCTTGAATATTACAAATATGAGTGGTATATTTACCCGAGAGCGATTTTAGCTACTTGTCTGCCTTCCTCTTTGCTATCTAAATTTAATATTTTATCCATGTAAACATGAAATAATAAAAAATAATGACTATGGTATGGTAACTGGTATGTTTTTATGACATTCTTATGGTTCTCTTCATTGGGCTTCTTTAACTGATATACCTGTATGGTTTCTGTTTTCTGGAATCCTTAGACAATTTTACAGATAAAGAGATAATTTAGAGCACAATTTCTTATGCCTCATTACATTTAAAAAGTTACAACCACTTTGCTCTTTAGGTGAAAAGTCATAGATTCTCTAAAAGACACCCTGTCACTTACAGCTGCAAGCACACGCGGCTGTCAGGATACCCAGCGGGACTTGAGAGTAACATTTTACAATCCATTGGACTTCCAATATAGGTTCTGGAGCTAAATCTATTTCTGCATCCTCTATCGCTAGAACACCTCTTTAGGGTCAAATCTCACCAACCAATTGTCTAGGAGCCCCTTCAAAATGTTATCATAACTCTTTGACATTACATACTATCAAACATCTTCCATGGTGTCTACGACATTTACTTACACCTCGGGGTATGTGCCTACAGCTCTCAGCCAAATACTTTTGCTGAGATTCCTCCTCTGCAGACTTCCTAAACAAGTGTAACACACCTCCGACTATACAGGAGGTAGCAACTGAACTACCAAACAGATCCTAAGCTTAAACTCCCCTGAGGAAGCCTATGAAGGGGAAACGTGTCGGGACCGCATAAGACGCGCACGGTTAATAGCTAGTTGCATAATTGTCTAGGAAATAAATTCCGGTCGGTTGATGTACAAACCAGACTGGATATATATTTTATTTACGCTTGTAAAACAATTATGTATGAAATTGAATTTACACTAATACATAATTATCTATTCAAACAAAAAACTGTGAACAAATACCTCTTTCTTTCTCCTTTTTTCTTTTGTATCCTAAATATACATAAAGGTACTCAACACCAATTCCCAAAAGAGGATTAGTAACTCTCCCCAATCAATTTACACCCTGGAAAAAAACAAGGTTGCTTCAATGAGGTAGTACTGTGCTTATCACCAATAATTAAACTGTTAATTTTTTTTTCTTTATGCTACCTCATCATAACCTAAGCGGTTATCTCTTCTTGTTTGTTTAGGTTTTACTTCTATATTATTCACTGATAAAGGCTTTTGAGCCTCAAACAGTTGTATGCAAGAAGGAATAAATGGCCTACTATATTAGGGTTGTATTCGAAGCAACAACAATACCTCAGGGTACACATTTGGGCAGTTTGCAAGGTGAACTACAAGCCTTTGCCCCTAGACCTAAATTAAAAATATAGCTATTAAATACAGTATATTGCAAGTCTACAGCCCTTGGATGTGGTGGCTGTATTTTTGTTCAGGCTAACAACATTTTCTGCAATTATAGAAAAATTCCTGCTAATCTTTCTTGATCTTTCCTTGTCCTTGTAACTTGCTGTGCAGGGAACTGAAAGCTCAGAAAATGTTATCTCTTTCCAGATTCACTACAAAATGCCCCTCCCATTTTAAAGAAATGAGAAGAAGAGAAGGAATCTTTACTTCTAACAAACATCCTACCTTAGGGTGGCTATGCTACTTCTAGATACAGCATAGTTGGTGAGCATTGTCACCCTAGGACAAAAAGTAAATTACTGGCTGGATCAACATTTTTAATAAAAAAAACAACAAATGCAGCCACCACATCAAAGGACTGGTAAATTGCATTGTATTACATTGTTCTTGAGAAAAGCCATGTTTTAAGCTTAACCCTTTAGCAGTGTGCTGCACACCACTACTAGAAGTACATCTAAAACGCTAATATGGGAGTTTTTTTAAAACATATTTTATATTTTATTTAGTATTAAATTTACATATTATAAAGCAAAACTGTAGCGTGTTTTTAAAAAGTAAGCATTGATAATAACATTTTTTGGTAATTTTTTTAATATTATATACATTTTACTTTTGCAATTCTGCATGCGAGATAAAATAATCAAAAATTTTCCATCTGGTATTTATCTGTATATCAGGAAATATATCAAACCTGAATTACTGGCTTGCATTGAGAAGTAAAAACGCACAGTTATTAGGTAATACTACTAACCAGGAAGCAAAGCCAGTTAGGTTCATAAATATTTGGACAGAGACAACTAACTAATTTTGGTTCTGTACATTACCACAATTAATTTTAAATGAAACAACTCAGATGCAGTTTAACTGCAGACTTTCAGCTTTAATTCAGTGTGTTGAACAAAAAGATTGCATAAAAATGTGAGGAACTAAAGCCTTTTTTTTACACAATCACTGCATTTCAGGGGCTCAAAAGTAATTAGACAAATTAAAAAGCTGAAAATAAAAAGTTTATTTATAATACTTGGTTGAAACCCTTTGCTGGCAATGTCAGCCTGTAATCTTGAACTCATGGACATCACCAGATGCTGGGTTTCCTCCTTTTTAATGCTCTGCCAGGCCTTTACTGCTGCAGCTTTCCGTTGCTGTTTGTTTGTGGGTCTTTCTGTCCGAAGTTTAGTCTTCAACAAAATGCATGCTCAATTGGGTTCAAATCAGGTGACTGACTTGGCCATTTAAAAGTATTTCACTTCTTAGCTTTAATAAACTCCTAGGTTGCTTTGGCTGTATGTTTTGGGTCATTGTCCATCTGTATTATAAAACACCTCCCAATCAATGTGACTGCATTTAACTGGATTTGAGCAGACAGTAGGTCTCTGAACACATCAGAATTCATTCAGCTGCTTCTGTCCTGTGTCACATCATCGATAAACACTAGTGTCCCAGTGCCACTGGCAGCCATGCACGCCCAGGCCATCACACTGCCTCCGCCATGTTGTACAGATGATGCGGTATGCTTTGGATCATGAGCTGTTCCACGCCTTCTCCATTCTTTTTTCTTGCCATCATTCTGGTAAAGGTTGATCTTGGTTCAAAGTCCAATCTAGCCTTTCTATTCTATTCGCTTATGAGTGGCTTGCACCTTGCAGTGCACCATCTGTATTTACTTTCATGCTGTCTTCTCTTTATGGTAGACTTGGATATCTATATGCCTACTTCCTGGAGAGTGTTGTTCACTTGATTGGCTGTTGTGAAGGGGTTTCTCTTCACCATAGAAATGATTCTGCGTTCATCAACCACTGTTGTCTTCTGTGGACGTCCAGGTGTTTTGGCGTTGCTGAGTTCACTAGTGCTTTGTTTCTTTCTCATGATGTACCAAACTGTAGATTTTGACACTCCTAATATTGTAGCAATTTCTCTGATGTTTTTTTTCTGTTTTTGCAGCTTAAGGATGGCTTGTTTCACCTGCATGGAGAGCTCCTTTGACCGCATGTTGTCTGTTCACAGCAAAATCTTCCACATACAACCCCCCCAACACCAAATCAACTCCAGGCCTTTTATCTGCTTAATTGATAATGACATAACAAAGGAATTGCCCACACCAGTCCATGAAATAGCCTTTGAGTCAATTTTCCAATTACTTTTGAGCCCCTGAAATGAAGTGATTGTGTAAAAAAAAGGCTTTAGTTCCTCACATTTTTATACAATCTTTTTCTTCAACCCACTGAATTAAAAGCTGAAAGTCTGCAGTTAAACTGCATCTGAGTTTTTTCATTTAAAATTATTTGTGGTAATGTACAGAACTAAAATTAGAAAAAAGTTGTCTGTCCAACTATTTATAGACCTAACTGTATATAAAAAGCAAACATATCCACTACAAGAAACATCCCATATATACTCTATAATAAATCAAGATCCTTTTAAACTCAAAATGCCATTAACAAAATATTATTTGTTTATATATCGGTGATACCTAGTGGGATGTCCTTGAACTACATTCGTTGGTTTTACAGGTCAGTGCAGCTAAACACAAGCTGCTTGTAACACTTACTTAAGGTTTTTATTAGAGTACATGTGGCACATATTTATTAGTTCTAAACAACAGCAAGGTCAATAGTCTTTGGTAAATCTATTTTCATTAGGCTGATCACATCTATCAAAAACAAAACAAAAAAGAAAACTCTAAACATGCTATGGTTTTCCTTTCACAAAAAGAAAGTATAACCAAGAAGGTTACAGTGAGGATGCACTAAGGAAAGTGCTCTTCACTAAACCAAAGTACTTTATATATTAGGCTGTATCAAATCAATATATACCAGCAATTCTGAATGAATATTTATCCAATGGAGTAAAAAAAAAGATTTGCAAAGCTCCACTTCACTACCCTGAAATGAAGATTAATCCCCTAATTTTGAGGATATGTGATGGAATAAGACATGAATACCTTCTATCCTAACAGTTATTTCTTCCAATAAGTAATGTCCTACACCGAGTCAATAACACATTAACAAATGCAAAACAAAGTGCCACACCATAATGTATAGCTACCAATTAAAGATCAGCTTAATCAAAGTATTGCAGTAGTTCAGTGGAAGCTGAATTGTAATTAGCAGGTATGAAAGTCTTCATTTTAGTGTTGTTTGTATGCTATTAATTAAATGCTGTGTATGAAGTATACTGTATTTATGAGATCCTGTCTTTTAGTATATTCAGGATAACAGGCCTTTGTATAAGAGCTGTAAAACCTGTAACCGTTCAGTTTATATGATTAAAGCATTTGTGAAATACTAACCCAAATCGGATTTAGAATTAAATTTGAATGATATACTATCACTAAGCCTTCTTTTCTCCAATAGATCCAAAGTAAAGGCTTAATATACTTGCTCATACAGTGCTCATACAGGGTCAGTTCCTTACTCTTGTAATTTCAGCATCTTATTTGGTATAGAATATTTTAAAGCTGCAATTTTCTAGAAGTCTTTATGAAGGGGTCTGCAGCAGGCAAATGCAAATTTTCATAGGAGAGACTAGTACTTCCAGGCTGTTCCTTGCAGGAGTTTGGTTGATATACTTTATTATTACATTTAAAAAACTCTGTACTTTTTGTGTGAAAGGCAGTTTGAATTTTTCAGCCTTATATTGAAGTTATTAAATTACCATTATTTTATGTTTGACAAATAAATATAACAACATCTATAGATTTCACTGCTACTAAAATTGTTATTGAGAAGTACAGGTCTAAAACTAGTTAGCAAACTCTTGCATTTATAAACAGAAAGAGCTCAAATGAGAATTTAGTTAAGTGCTGCAGATGGAATGGGAGTTGTGGCAGCAATGGGTCCCAGAAATTGTGAAGTCCCACAGCACCCCAAGTCCTTTATTCTACCAACATCTTTAAGCATGGACAGCAGCTGTCGCTCCCTCTGGTCTATAAATATTGTTTTCTCCATCGCAGTGCAGAGTTCATTATTCTTTTATGAAATGATAATCTAAGCCAATCATGGGCATCCAGCATCCCTCAAGCTACTGCAGAGTTTGCTGAGTTGCAGCACGCACTGACAACCAAGAGCCATTAGGGCATACTACAATATATATGTCCTCAAATGAGTACATGTGTGTGTTGCCCATGGTTTAAAAACAACTGACTGATCTCCATATCTGTATTTCATAACAAAAACTCATCATTAATAATTTCTTTGACTCTTTTATTCATGTTCTCCCTAACAATCATTATATTAAAGCAGAACTTAACTTACCTCCCTTTCCTCCCACAGTGCCCGAATTATGTAACTACTGGGGACTTAGGATGTCGTCTTATGACGACCAAAGAGGTAACTTTGTATTGCAAAGCCAATATTAGAAGTTTTAAGCTGAAGTTATACCTAAAACTCAAAGACAGTTGAAAAAGTTTTTGTGTGTATGTAGACTTAGGAAGGACTTTATCCAAAGATGAAACATGGTACTTGTCATACACATTATTCATCTTTATCTCCAGCGACTCTTCCTTCAACAACAAGCCTGCTCTACCTGTACCATAAACAATTATGCCACTGTCATTGATCTCTAGTATGTGTTTATATTAAAATATTTACAACCAACTTACCAAATGGGAAATATTCAGGAAGTTTGTTAAGATAGATCTCTTCATCTTTTGCCGTGAAAACGCAGATGATAATACGGTCAAACTGAAAATAAAAGTGCACGTTTCTATATTAATATTTACTGAACATAAATTTGGATACTATTTGTTTTTAAGGAATATTTTATGGCAGAAAAATAGGAGTCATTATCATTGACCTATTTTTAAAACTGCATACCTGAGGGCTGTAGTCCATATTTTTAGTTTACTACTGAATCACAAACCTAGAACAGGCATTTGTGAGAAGTATCAGGGTACCAGGTATTCATTGTGATCCTTGCTTTTAATAACTGAACTGAACATACATGATCACCCAGAGCATGCACTCTTGTCCTAATCAAAAACAAATCAACAATGCTAGAACCAAACATTTTTTATCATGATGGGTATCTGACGCACGAGAAAATAACAAAGAGGAAGAAAGGAGATGTGAAGTGGTCCAGGAGGAGACACATGGCTGCTAATTGAATTGAGTACCAAAAAATAGTTTTATAACCACTTCTGATGATTTCCTAAATGCCTAGTGAAAAAACAGAATATCCCCTTGAAGTTTAAAAGGAGTGTTGGAGGAACAAACAGAACTTAGTAATGGGGTAACATTAATCTATTGTACATTATTAACATACAGACCAGTAGTCCCCAAACTATGGTTTGTGACTGGTTATTGCCTGCTGGTTGCAGCAGATCAGCCCGTAGAATGAGAAGGCCCTGCCTGCAGGTTTTTCTCATTAAAAGATAGAGGAAGAAAGCTGCTGTACCCAGAGCATTGTTTAACACCTATTGTCCACTGTCCAGCCCTTTAATAGGCTTGTTTGTCCTGAATAGGCAAAGCAGTACATATACCATTTGGTATGTAATGACAAAGATATTGACAAATCAATAGGCTCAAAGCTTTGGTTCATATAAGATACAATAAATAGTGCCATATCCTTGGTGTTACTCCTAATACCACTTCCAATGTTCAAATTCATCTTGCAGAGTTAGTAGATACCTCAACCAGACAGGATCAGAATAGGCAAAATGACAATCTTTTTTTCAAAATAAATGAGTCATTACATACATTTGGGCACAAACATGTATACTTCACTAGCTTCCTTACTGTCATGTTCTGCATATACAGTTAGGTCCATAAATATTTGGACAGAGGCAACTTTTTTTTTTTATTTTGGTTCAGTACATTACCACAAATAATTTTAAATGAAACAACTCAGATGCAGTTGAACTGCAGACTTTCAGCTTTAATTCAGTGGGTTGAACAAAACGATTGCAAAGATAAATGTGAGGGACTAAAGCCTTTTTTTACACAATCACTTCATTTCAGGGGCTCAAAAGTAATTGGACAATTGACTCAAAGGCTAGTTCATGGGCTGGTGTGGGCAATTCCTTCATTGGGCCATCTTCAATAAGGCAGATAAAAGGCCTGGTGTTGATTTGAGGGGGGGGGTTGTGCTTGTTTATGGAAGATTTTTCTTTGAACAAACAACATGCGGACAAAGGAGCTCTCCATGCAGATGTAACAAGCCATCCTTAAGCTGAAAAAACAGAAAAAAACCATCCGAGAAATTGCAACAATATTAGAAGTGGCAAAATCTACAGTTTGGTACATCATGAGAAAGAAACAAAGCACTAGTGAACTCAGCAACCAAAGGACCTGGACGTCCAAGGAAGACAACAGTGGTGAAAGATCGCAGATTTTTTTCCATGGTGAAGACAAACCCCTTCACAACAGCCAACCAAGCAAACAACAATCTCCAGGAAGTAGGCATATAGATATCCATGTCTACCATAAAGAGAAGACTGCATGAAAGTAAATACAAAGGGTGCACTGCAAGGTGCAAGCTACTTATAAGCCTCAAGAATAGAAAGGCTAGATTGGACTTTGCTCAAAAACATCTAAAAAAGCTAGCACAGTTCTGAAAAAACATTCTCTGGACAGATGAAACCAAGATCAACCTTTACCAGAATGATGGCAAGAAAAAAGAATGGGGAAGGCGTGGAACAGCTCATGATCCAAAGCATACCACATCATCTGTAAAACATGGTGGAGGCAGTGTGATTGCTTGGGCATGCATGGCTGCCAGTGGCGCTAGGACAATAGTGTTTACCGATGATGTGACACAAGACAGAAGCAGTTGAATGAATTCTGAGGTGTTCAGAGCTATACTGTTTGCTCAAATCCAGCTAAATGCAGTCAAATTGATTGGGAGGCGTTTTATAATACAGATGGACAATGATCCAAAACATACAGCCAAAGCAACCCAGGAGTTTATTAAAGCAAAGAAGTGGCAAATTCCCGAATGGCCAAGTCAGTCACCCGATCTGAACCCAATTGAACATGCATTTCACTTGTTGAAGACTATTTCAGACAGAAAGGCCCACAAACAAACAGCAACTGAAAGCTGGAGGAAACCTAGCATCTGGTGATGTCCATGAGTTCAAGACTACCGGCTGTCATTGCCAGCAAAGAGTTTTTAACCAAGTATTAGAAATGAACGTTTCATTTTCAGCTTTTTAATTTGTCCAATTACTTTTGAGCCCCTGAAATGAAGTTATTGTGTAAAAAAGGCATTAAGGCTTTAGTTCCTCACTTTTTCATGCAATCTTTTTGTTCAACCAACTGAATTAAAGCTGAAAGTCTGCAGTTCAACTGCATCTAAGTTGTTTCATTTAAAATGAATTGTGGTTAATGTATGGAACCAAAATTAGAAAAAAGTTGTCTCTGTCCAAATATTTATGCACCTAACTGTAGCTGTACTGATCGGTGAGCCAATAGAACAACCATAAAATCATCATGTCAGAAATCCTTATCTGGATGCTGGTTATAGGTCAGTGACTCATTTAGAAGCACAGTCATTTTTTAGCCTGGCTGCCAGAGTATAAAAAAAACATAAGTGTAGCTCTGTGAAGGCTACTTTTTTTTACTGACAAGTGCTACTAAAAGTAGAATTTTGGGCATTTGAATGTTGTTTCCAGAACCTCTGGAATATCAGTATGGAACAAATCTGGGAATTCAACTCAAAATCATAATCAGACTTTTAGATAACAAGGGGAAATCTAGAAAACAACCAAAATAATCATATGATAGAAGATACCATCATAGTTTTTTTCTGTTTAACATTTTATGATAGAACATAATCAGTGCATTACCAGGACTAATGTAATATCTCATACAGAATTAAAATACCGCTGGATTTAATAAGTATCTTATATATGCACATTATAAAGGTTAGAAAAGAATCAATTAGGTCACAACTTACTTTATATTATAATGAGACATTGTAATTTCCAAATATGCAATAAATATACCATAATTCAACTAAAAATGATAGATAACAAAAATGTGTAATATGTAAAAAAAAGGACAGTATATGAATACAACTATGTAATAGATAAGCATAAACATAACACACAGCCCTGATCCTTTGAAACTTCAGGAATAATGAGTTTATTAAGTGTAAATGCAAATTTTCATACAGTGGTCTCATATTTCAAGAAAGAAGATAAATTAACATACTAATATGAACATACATTTAGAGATCATCTTTCATTGGAGATAAATATTTGTTTTACACAAAATACCTATTTTTACTAGTCTTCTGTAAAAGTGATTAGATTCACTGCAAGGTTGATGTATTTTACATTGTGCTGCTCCAAACTGTGTGAAGCCAGTTGTCAAAGAGATCAGTTAAGTAAGAAAAACAAAAACATTACATTGCAAAAAAAAATGATCAACCACAATTTAAACACAGGTCAAAGGCCAGTGCAAGCTATAGTCCTAAAATCCATACCCTTTTGTTGGCTGCAAAGCTTTCATACAAATGGGAATGTAAACACAGTCTGATGCCACTTAGGAAGATGTGAAATCCAAGACAGATCCAGGAAATGTATGTCAGAAGCACCGATGAAGGACCTTAAAAGGACCCCATAATTATCCCCAACTGATTCCAAAACATAGCTGAACATGCCATGCTGTATGCGTATATCTACAAAGTTCAAAGTGTCTACAGATGGTGGCTTTATCTAACTTCTTGACTGTTCTTCTCTGCCACTATTATTTCAATCTATCACACCATCTTATTAGATCACTACATAATACCTTGCTAAAGTTTGTTTGGTGGGGCTTCGGATCCAGAGTAGCAAAAAAAGACACTATATTTACCTAAATCACAGGTAGTGTCAAACATGCTGCACTACCAGACAGCGCAAATGGCCCCTTGCAATGCTGGTTAATGACCAATGATTTCCGCCTGCGATTAATAATTCCAGCCATATCCAATGGTGGACTTTAAGGGTGTTCCTAATTCTACTATTTATGTGATGAAATATTTTGCCTCCCTACAAAAGTTTCATTATATTCTATCCTTTGAAACTTTTGCATACCTTTAACATTAGGTCTGATTCATTTCGCCCTTTAAGACCAGAGAAGATAGACTATCATGGGTAAACCCTTTATTAAATTAGGTCTATTATATGCGACTTAACCTTGCCTTAACCTTAACTGTCACTGCTTTTGAGAGGATATGTAGGTAAGATCCCTTGAGAAAAAAGGAAAACATTCACTTATATGCACATATTGTTGGTTACAACAGTGACCATGCATCCTTTGTCTTATATCTCCCACAGGAAGTTGGATGTTGGCCACATACTGGATGAGTCAAAGTGGTTCCTGGATATGGGATACATTAGCTCATGTTGCCAAAAATGTGTCCTTCGATTAAGCCAGTTATACTTCTTTGGTACATGGTAGTGTACAGGTTGGCTTAATCCCACCTTAGTGCCTCCAGTCTCTGTTTTCATGGCTGTGCGTAGGTTGGTTCACCGTTTGACCCAAGGGCATTGCCACCATATGTGAAACATTTTTGGATAGCAGTTTATCAAATAATATACACCCTTCTTGAAAGGAGTATACGAAAGGATCTATTTGAGGTATTCCTACTCCTTTCTCCACAGGATTACAAATAATAATTTAAGCTTATCACCAGCCGTAAAGCAGACTCTAGTTAAACCATTGAGGTCCGGCTCTCCTTTGGTAGCTCAGGTTAAACAGAAAGTTATGTGGTACTTTTTTAATGCGAACATAGTGGCTAGACTTTAGGATAAAGTGAATGTCTTTCAGGACATTTGTCTCCTTGGTTTAGAAACTACCTCCTGAGGGATTTTGATGATTCCCTATTGAATATATAGTCACATCTTATCCTCAGAAGGAATGTTCTCTCTGGCGCCATTGGATGGCCCTGGTCTGACTCCTTCCCTGTTTCCCAATGACTTCTTACCCTTCCTACCTGTTTTTAAATTTCTCTCACTTTGCCTAGATTTAAGGTAGGAGACCCATCTACCCTGCAATTTGATAGGAGCTTTGAAACTCCAAAGCACAATTTAGATTCCTTCTTTTTATTCATGTGACATGTAGAGGGTATTGGGTATTGGAGTGCATCTGCTCTTCAGGTTTTTGTATTTAGACATTCCACTTCTCATTATGTACCTGTGTACTCATGTACTTCTAGGCACTGCAAGCTGTTTTTTCTAAAACTTTCAAAATATGTAACTAATAAAGGTCAATGCAAATTCCAAGTAAAAAAAAAATATGCCACTGCACATGGTGAACTGACCATGTCATGAAAAAATCTGTCTGAGTTCTGTGCACCATGTTCTTATAAATCTGATGTTGCCCTATGTCTCTATAGCTTTCCTCTGACTCGTCCGTTCTTTACAAAAAAAAAAAAAAAAGAAGACTTCTCAAAAATGTATTTGTCCTAAACAATTCCCTTCTTTAGGATCACCCACCTTGTCCTTGTGTTCATCCAGGTAGCTCCTAATGGTTTCCAGTGCTACATCAGCAGCCTCATCAGAGGGGTATCCTAGTGAAAAAGCATGTTATATGAAAACAAATATTTTCAAAAAATATCCAAAATGGATCACATACCACAGTCACTGAACACTCACCAAATGCTCCAGTAGAGATACACGGGAAAGCCTATAAAAAGACAAATATTTGTCAATAAAAGTACGTTTACAATGTTAGCAATTTCATTTTAGTAGTTTTAATTGAAGGGACTGTATACGTTTTTTTATAATGTTTATATATACAAAGAGATCACCTTGTTGTAAATAACTATTCAAAAAACAATAAATGAATAACACACACACATAAAATACAGTTATGTGCCTTGAGAATTCTCTTTTGCACTGCAGAACACTTGCATAGAGAAGATAGATTGAAAGTTTACTTTTTTTCTTCATTTCTAAAATCAGTCATTACTGCCATTTGGTTATTTATTTTGTTGACGAGATGCAATTAATATTAACAGAAAAATATTAAAAGTCATAGTGATCCATGGTTTAGTTAGATAGCAAGTATATCTAGAGTAAATGTATTATCACGTAGAAAGGCTTCAGTCAATACTTATATTGAACCACTAGAGGTGTTCATGGTCTGCGATGATAAATGGAGAGAAAAGAGACAGGGGTGTAAGAGGAAAGAGAAGGTATAAAACAGATGGAAGAATTATAGATTTGTTAAGCCTGACAATAAATTAATAGGAAATGTAGAATAGCTATGTTCTAGAAAATTTAGATTAAGGGAACATGTTCTAATTTCAAAGTTTTGCAGGCTGTAAATGGTAACTACTGGAGTATCTTACCAGTGTGCGTAGCTTGCCCTCAGTAGCCATGTACAAGCTGTTCTTGTAGCAGTTATGCAGATCCTCCTTCTGTTGGGGCCCCGGATTTCCCTCTGCCACGGGGCCCACTGCATGAATCACATCTAGTAGCAATAAACCATATTTTGCATTATACAAAGCAAAAAAAGCCCTGCGGTCTATGATATTATAATCAAGAGGGAACAAAGAGCGATTAAATGAGATAGCATTACAGCACATCTTGCTACATAATCAGAAGCTTGTTCACCTAGCTTTACAAAGACAAGAGAATGAATTAAATCAATTATTTTAAAGTCAGTCACAAATTTTTTCATTGTATGGCACAGGTACAATTAACATTATTTAAGTACACTGCAACTAACTTGATAATTTGTCATAAAATAGATGCAGGGGCCACCCTGGCTATATTGCACACTCAGACTCTGTACACTGCGGCTTTTGCAAATTACTGTGGTTATGGTGGAATCTAGTGTGTTGAAATCCTCCTACTCCTTTTTTTTTTTTTTTTGTGCATAACTAACTAATAATACACATACCCCCTACTAAACCCACCCTGAAGAAGGCTCTACTGGAAAGAACTACTGGCTGCAGTGCAGTAAAATACCTATTTGTATTTTATTATTTTTATTGTTTACTGAGGCGAGATAACACAACAATAACAGAGACATTGCATACACATGAGATTGTATAGAATCATAAGGTTTGTAACAGAGCAATCTAATATGACATAAGGAACAATACAGTGTTCCACAAGACATCAGTTCATTTCCGTGTGGAGTTAACTCCTGGGCATGGGCGGAAATGAACCACAACAGCATCACAATGGTCACAATGGTGAAGGACCTCTCAAAGGGTTATTCAAGTAGCTGGAACTGAGGTTATAGCATTACTAAAGATCAGATGTTTCTAGCAGGGAGACCTTGAACCCCCATACTTGTAGGTATAAGAGAACTGAAGGAAAGAGGTGAGAGGGAGTAGGCGACCTTCTCGAGAGCATTCAACTCTGAAGGAGCTAAGTGGTTTTGAAAGGCCAAACTATTCAAAGAGGCATTTGAAAAGTAAGACTGTAATAAAATAATGTAGAATTGAAATGTAAACCCATTTGTTTTGTAAATTTACCATAGTTCTAAAATCTGATGCATGATGAAATCTGAATTCGAAAGGGCTTGACTAGTTTCAGTTTATGTTTAACGTTTAGTCTTAAAAAATTAAGCTAGCATTTTTATCAAAAGGGGTATATTATACTCACATCTGGCAGGAAGTAGGTAGCCACAGGTAATTTTGGTCTGTCCAGTTTCACAGCCACCATGGAAGCTGCATTCATGCTTCAAAAGAGGGCCTGCTGCCTTGTGTATGCATCCATCCACTGAAAATGAAGATGAAAAAGAAGATGAAGACGACATGAAGGGTGAAATTAGAAAAAAAAAGACATAAGGCATCAAATATAGTGCAACGATCAACAGTACACAGCAAATGCACAGTAAACCAAAACCATCTTTTGTAACTTGGCTAACACTGCCTTTCCAATGATTATATCTAATTGGTCACCATATGTTGCAAAGTACACTATAAAAAAAAACAAGTACATGAGGGATTACAAAAGCATGCCTATGGTGAAATTCTTGTGGTTCTATAGTAGCAGACAGTTGTAAATGTTATATTTACTGCATAGAGTAAATAATAAATCTGTAGTTGATTTACCAAACCACTACATTTAACATCTACCTAAAATTGAAGCAGTATTCAGTATCATGAGAAATCTCTAGGAATCTTAAGCTACGTACACACTTCCAATTATTATCGTTGGAAAACGAACGACAAACGTTCATGCACGATATAGACGAACGATCGTATAGCACCGATCCTGCACATAGAGTTAACGACAC